>NW_027420393.1:0-214927 GCF_009905375.1 Apium graveolens
TTTTGGTCCATATTTGGTTCAAATTAATCATGTAAGTCACTTTTCACCATATTAGAGTCACTTTGCACCCTATAAGAGTCATTTGCCACCATATATTGATACAATTAACATGTTAACATCATGTACATGCAATTAGACATCCTTTAACCACCTCTTGGTACTCTTACCTGAAAGTCAATTTTGGGCCACATTTTGGCTCTAATCAATCATGTAAAAGATTTCTCACAATATTAGAGTCACTTTGCACATTATAACAGTCACTTGCCATCATATATTGGTACAATTAACATGTTAACATCATGTACATGCAATTAGAAATCCTTTTACCTCCGCCACATTCATACAAGTCAATTTGGTCCATATTTTGGTTCTAATTAATCATGTAAGTCACTTTTCACCATATTAGAGTCACTTTGCACCCTATAAGAGTCATTTGCCACCATATATTGATACAATTAACATGTTAACATCATGTACATGCAATTAGACATACTTTAACCACCTCTTGGTACTCCTTACCTGAAAGTCAATTTGGGCCACATTTTGGCTCTAATCAATCATTTAAGTGACTTCTACCATATTAGAGTCACTTTGCACCTTATAACAGTCACTTGCCATCATATATTGGTACAATTAACATGTTAACATCATGTACATGCAATTAAAAATCCTTTTATCTCCTCTTGCCATATTCATTCAAGTCAATTTTGGTCCACATTTTGGTTCTAATTAACCATGTAAGTCACTTTTCACTATATTAGAGTCATTTTGCACCCTATATGAGTCACTTTCCACAACCTATTTGTATAATTACATGTTAACATCATAACATCCAATTTGACATCGTTTTACCACATCTTATTTCCACTTTCATACAGGTCAATTTTGTTCCATATTTTGGTTTTAATCACCATGTAAGTCATTTTCACCATGTTAGAATCACTTTGCACCCTATAAGGGTCACTTACATCATATATACAATTAACATGTTAACATCACGTACATGCAATTAGAAATCATTTAACAACCTCTTAGTGTCACATTCATACAAGTCAATTTTGGTCCACATTTGGTTCTAATTAACCATGTAAATCACTTTGCACCATATTAGAGTCATTTTGCACCCTATATGAGTCACTTTGCACCTTATAACAGTCACTTGCCATCATATATTGGTACAATTAACATGTTAACAGCATGTACATGCAATTAGAAATCCTTTTACCTCCTCTTAGTGCCACATTCATACAAGTAAATTTTGGTCCACATTTTGGTTCTAATTAACTATGTTAGTCACTTTTCACCATATTAGAGTTACTTTGCGCCATATATGATCACTTTACACCATATATTTGTACAATTAACATGTTAACATCATATACATCCGATTTGACATCCTTTTCCACCTCTTAATTCCATTATCATACAGGACAATTTTGTTCCACATTTTGGTTCTAATCAACCATGTAAGTCACTTTTTACCATATTAGAGTCACTTTGCACCCTATAAGAGTCACTTGCCACCATATATTGATATAATTAACATGTTAAATCATGTACATGCAATTAGACATCTTTTAACCACCTCTTGGTACCCCCTTTCTTACAAGTCAATTTTGGGCCACATTTTGGCTGTAATCAAAATGTAAGTGACCTTCTCACAATATTAGAGTCACTTTGCACCTTATAAGAGTCACTTGCCATTAAATATTGGTACAATTAACATGTTAACATCATGTACATGCAATTAAAAATCCTTTACAAACCTCTTAGTGGCCACAATCATACAAGTCAATTTTGGTCCACATTTTGGTTCTAATTAATCATGTTAGTCACTTTTCACCATATTAGAGTCACTTTGCACCCTATATGAGTACTTTCCACCATTATTTGTACAATTAACAAGTTAACATCATATACATCTAATTTGACATCCTTTACCGCCTATTAATGCCACTTTCATACAAGTTAATTTTGTCCACATTTTGGCTCTAATCAACCATGTAGTCACTTTTTCACCATATTAGAGTCACTTTGCACCATATAAGAGTCACTTGCCACCATATATTGATACAATTAACATGTTAACATAATATACATGCACTTAGACATCCTTTAACCACCTCTTTGTACCCCTTTATTACAAGTCAATTTTGCGCCACATTTTGGATCTAATCAAACATGTTAATTTTGGGCCACATTTTGGTTCTAATTAACCATGTAAGTCACTTTTCACTATATTAGAGTTATTTTGCACCCTATATGAGTCACTTTCCACAACTTATTGTATAATTAACATGTTAACAATCCACCAATTGGACATCGTTTTACCACATCTTTGTTCCACTTTCATACATATCAATTTTGTTCCACATTTTGGTTATAATCAACCATGTAAGTCACTTTTCACCATATTAGAGTCACTTTGCACCCTATAATGGTCACTTACATCATATATACAATAATTAACATGTTATCATGTACATGCAATTAGAAATCCTTTTACAACCTCTTAGTGTCACATTCATACAAATCAATTTTGGTCCACATTTTGGTTCTAATTAACCATGTAAATCACTTTGCACCATATTAGAGTCATTTTGCACCCTATATGAGTCACTTTGCACCTTATAACAGTCACTAGCCATCATATATTGGTACAATTAACATGTTAACAGCATGTCCATGCAATTAGAAATCCTTTTACCTCCTCTTAGTGCCACATTCATACAAGTCAATTTTGGTCCACATTTTGGTTCTAATTAACCATGTTAGTCACTTTTCACCATATTAGAGTTACTTTGCACCCTATATGATTCACTTTACATCATATATTTGTACAATTAACATGTTAACATCATATACATCCGATTTGACATCCTTTTACCACCTCTTAATTCCACTTTCATACTGGTCAATTTTGTTCCATATTTTGGTTCTAATCAACCATGTAAGTCACTTTTCACCATATTAGAGTCACTTTGCACCCTATAAGAGTCACTTGCCACCATATATTGATATAATTAACATGTTAAATCATGTACATGCAATTGGACATCCTTTAACCACCTCTTGGTACCCCTTTCTTACAAGTCAATTTTGGGCCACATTTTGGCTGTAATCAAACATGTAAGTTACCTCTCACAATATTAGAGTCACTTGCCATTAAATATTGGTACAATTAACATGTTAACATCATGTACATGCAATTAGAAAGCCTTTTACAACCTCTTAGTGCCACATTCATACAAGTCAATTTTGGTCCACATTTTGGTTCTAATTAACCATGTTAGTCACTTTTCACCATATTAGAGTCACTTTGCACCCTATATGAGTCACTTTCCACCATATATTTGTACAATTAACAAGTTAACATCATATACATCTAATTTGACATCCTTTTACCACCCATTAATGCCACTTTCATACAAGTTAATTTTGTTCCACATTTTGGCTCTAATCAACCATGTTAGTCACTTTTCACCATATTACAGTCACTTTGCACCATATAAGAGTCACTTGCCACCATATATTGATACACTTAACATGTTAACATCATGTACATGCCATTAAACATCCTTTAATCACCTGTTTGTACCCCTTTATTACAAGTCAATTTTGCGCCACATTTGGATCTAGTCAAACATGTCAATTTTGGGCCACATTTTGGTTCTAATTAACCATGTAAGTCACTTTTCACTATATTAGAGTCATTTTGCACCCTATATGAGTCACTTTCCACAACCTATTTGTATAATTAACATGTTAACATCATATACATCCAATTGGACATCGTTTTACCACATCTTAGTTCCACTTTCATACATGTCAATTTTGTTCCACATTTTGGTTCTAATCCACCATGTAAGTCACTTTTCACCATATTAGAGTCACTTTGCACCCTATAAGAGTCATTTGCCACCATATATTGATACAATTAACATGTTAACATCATGTACATGCAATTATAAATCCTTTTACCTCCGCTTGGTGCCACATTCATTCAAGTCAATTTTGTTCCACATTTTGGGTCTAATTAACCATGTAAGTCGCTTTTCACTATATTAGAGTCATTTTGCACCCTATATGAGTCACTTTCCACAACCTATTTGTATAATTAACATGTTAAACATCATATATATCCAATTTGACATCGTTTTACCATATCTTAGTTCCACTTTCATACAGGTCAATTTTGTTCCATATTTTGGTTTTAATCAACCATGTAAGTCACTTTCACCATATTAGAGTCACTTTGCACCCTATAAGGGTAACTTACATCATATATACAACAATTAACATGTTAACATCATGTACATGCAATTAAAATCCTTTTACAACCTCTTAGTGTCACATTCATACAAGTCAATTTTGGTCCACATTTTGGTTCTAATTAACCATGTTAGTCACTTTTTTCACCATATTAGAGTTAATTTGCACCCTATATGAGTCACTTTACACCATATATTTGTACAATTAACATGTTAACATCATATACATCCGATTTGACATCCTTTTACCACCTCTTAATTCCACTTTCATACAGAATTTTGTTCCACATTTTGGTTCTAATCAACCATGTAAGTCACTTGTCACCATATTAGAGTCATTTTGCACCTTATAAGAGTCAGTTTCCACCATATATTGATACAATTAACATTTTAACATCATGTACATGCAATTAGAGCCACCTCTTTGTACCCCTTTCATACAAGTCAATTTTGCGCCACATTTTGGCTCTAATCAAAAATGTAATTGACTTCTCACCATATTAGAGTCACTTTGCACCTTATAACAGTCACTTGCCATCATATATTGGTACATTTAACATGTTAACATCATGTACATGCAATTAGAAATCCTTTTACCTCCTCCTAGTGCCACATTAATACAAGTCAATTTTGGTCCATATTTTGGTTCTAATTAATTATGTAAGTCAGTTTTCACCATATTAGAGTCACTTTGCACCCTATAAGAGTCATTTGCCACCATATATTGACACAATTAACATGTTAACATCATGTACATGCAATTAGACATCCTTTAACCACCTCTTGGTACTCGTTACCTGAAAGTCAATTTTGGGCCACATTTTGGCTCTAATCAATCATGTAAGTGACTTCTCACCATATTAGAGTCACTTTGCACCTTATAACAGTCACTTGCCATCATATATTGGTACAATTAACATGTTAACATCATGTACATGCAATTAGAAATCCTTTACCTCCTCTTAGTGCCACATTCATACAAGTCAATTTTGGTCCATATTTTGGTTCAAATTAATCATGTAAGTCACTTTTCACCATATTAGAGTCACTTTGCAGCCTATAAGAGTCATTTGCCACCATATATTGATACAATTAACATGTTAACATCATGTACATGCAATTAGACATCCTTTAACCACCTCTTGGTACTCCTTACCTGAAAGTCAATTTTGGGCCACATTTTGGCTCTAATCAATCATTTAAAAGATTTCTCACAATATTAGAGTCACTTTGCACATTATAACAGTCACTTTCATATATTGGTACAATTAACATGTTAACATCATGTACATGCAATTAGAAATCCTTTTACCTCCGCCACATTCATACAAGTCAATTTTGGTCCATATTTTGGTTCTAATTAATCATGTAAGTCACTTTTCACCATATTAGAGTCACTTTGTACCCTATAAGAGTCATTTGCCACCATATATTGATACAATTAACATGTTAACATCATGTACATGCAATTAGACATACTTTAACCACCTCTTGGTACTCCTTACCTGAAAGTCAATTTTGGGCCACATTTTGGCTCTAATCAATCATGTAAGTGACTTATCACCATATTAGAGTCACTTTGCACCTTATAACAGTCACTTGCCATCATATATTGGTACAATTAACATGTTAACATCATGTACATGCAATTAAAAATCCTTTTATCTCCTCTTGCCATATTCATTCAAGTCAATTTTGGTCCACATTTTGGTTCTAATTAACCATGTAAGTCACTTTTCACAATATTAGAGTCATTTTGCACCCTATATGAGTCACTTTCCACAACCTATTTGTATAATTAACATGTTAACATCATATACATCCAATTTGACATCGTTTTACCACATCTTATTTCCACTTTCATACAGGTCAATTTTGTTCCATATTTTGGTTTTAATCACCATGTAAGTCATTTTTCACCATGTTAGAGTTACTTTGCACCCTATAAGGGTCACTTACATCATATATACAACAATTAACATGTTAACATCACGTACATGCAATTAGAAATCATTTAACAACCTCTTAGTGTCACATTCATACAAGTCAATTTTGGTCCACATTTTGGTTCTAATTAACCATGTAAATCACTTTGCACCATATTAGAGTCATTTTGCACCCTATATGAGTCACTTTGCACCTTATAACAGTCACTTGCCATCATATATTGGTACAATTAACATGTTAACAGCATGTACATGCAATTAGAAATCCTTTTACCTCCTCTTAGTGCCACATTCATACAAGTAAATTTTGGTCCACATTTTGGTTCTAATTAACTATGTTAGTCACTTTTCACCATATTAGAGTTACTTTGCGCCATATATGATTCACTTTACACCATATATTTGTACAATTAACATGTTAACATCATATACATCCGATTTGACATCCTTTTACCACCTCTTAATTCCATTATCATACAGGACAATTTTGTTCCACATTTTGGTTCTAATGTAAGTCACTTTTTACCATATTAGAGTCACTTTGCACCCTATAAGAGTCACTTGCCACCATATATTGATATAATTAACATGTTAAATCATGTACATGCAATTAGACATCTTTTAACCACCTCTTGGTACCCCTTTCTTACAAGTCAATTTTGGGCCACATTTTGGCTGTAATCAAAATGTAAGTGACTTCTCACAATATTAGAGTCACTTTGCACCTTATAAGAGTCACTTGCCATTAAATATTGGTACAATTAACATGTTAACATCATGTACATGCAATTAAAAATCCTTTTACAACCTCTTAGTGCCACAATCATACAAGTCAATTTTGGTCCACATTTTGGTTCTAATTAATCATGTTAGTCACTTTTCACCATATTAGAGTCACTTTGCACCCTATATGAGTACTTTCCACCATATATTTGTACAATTAACAAGTTAACATCATATACATCTAATTTGACATCCTTTTACCGCCTATTAATGCCACTTTCATACAAGTTAATTCTGTTCCACATTTTGGCTCTAATCAACCATGTTAGTCACTTTTCACCATATTAGAGTCACTTTGCACCATATAAGAGTCACTTGCCACCATATATTGATACAATTAACATGTTAACATCATATACATGCACTTAGACATCTTTTAACCACCTCTTTGTACCCCTTTATTACAAGTCAATTTTGCGCCACATTTTGGATCTAATCAAACATGTTAATTTTGGGCCACATTTTGGTTCTAATTAACCATGTAAGTCACTTTTCACTATATTAGATTTATTTTGCACCCTATATGAGTCACTTTCCACAACTTATTTGTATAATTAACATGTTAACAATCCACCAATTGGACATCGTTTTACCACATCTTTGTTCCACTTTCATACATATCAATTTTGTTCCACATTTTGGTTATAATCAACCATGTAAGTCACTTTTCACCATATTAGAGTCACTTTGCACCCTATAATGGTCACTTACATCATATATACAATAATTAACATGTTAACATCATGTACATGCAATTAGAAATCCTTTTACAACCTCTTAGTGTCACATTCATACAAATCAATTTTGGTCCACATTTTGGTTCTAATTAACCATGTAAATCACTTTGCACCATATTAGAGTCATTTTGCACCCTATATGAGTCACTTTGCACCTTATAACAGTCACTAGCCATCATATATTGGTACAATTAACATGTTAACAGCATGTCCATGCAATTAGAAATCCTTTTACCTCCTCTTAGTGCCACATTCATACAAGTCAATTTTGGTCCACATTTTGGTTCTAATTAACCATGTTAGTCACTTTTCACCATATTAGAGTTACTTTGCACCCTATATGATTCACTTTACATCAAATATTTGTACAATTAACATGTTAACATCATATACATCCGATTTGACATCCTTTTACCACCTCTTAATTCCACTTTCATACAGGTCAATTTTGTTCCATATTTTGGTTCTAATCAACCATGTAAGTCACTTTTCACCATATTAGAGTCACTTTGCACCCTATAAGAGTCACTTGCCACCATATATTGATATAATTAACATGTTAAATCATGTACATGCAATTAGACATCCTTTAACCACCTCTTGGTACCCCTTTCTTACAAGTCAATTTTGGGCCACATTTTGGCTGTAATCAAACATGTAAGTTACCTCTCACAATATTAGAGTCACTTGCCATTAAATATTGGTACAATTAACATGTTAACATTCATGTACATGCAATTAGAAAGCCTTTTACAACCTCTTAGTGCCACATTCATACAAGTCATTTTGGTCCACATTTTGGTTCTAATTAACCATGTTAGTCACTTTTCACCATATTAGGTCACTTTGCACCCTATATGAGTCACTTTCCACCATATATTTGTACAATTAACAAGTTAACATCATATACATCTAATTTGACATCCTTTTACCCACCCATTAATGCCACTTTCATACAAGTTAATTTTGTTCCACATTTTGGCTCTAATCAACCATGTTAGTCACTTTTCACCATATTACAGTCACTTTGCACCATATAAGAGTCACTTGCCACCATATATTGATACAATTAACATGTTAACATCATGTACATGCAATTAGACATCCTTTAAATCACCTGTTTGTACCCCTTTATTACAAGTCAATTTTGCGCCACATTTTGGATCTAGTCAAACATGTCAATTTTGGGCCACATTTTGGTTCTAATTAACCATGTAAGTCACTTTTCACTATATTAGAGTCATTTTGCACCCTATATGAGTCACTTTCCACAACCTATTTGTATAATTAACATGTTAACATCATATACATCCAATTGGACATCGTTTTACCACATCTTAGTTCCACTTTCATACATGTCAATTTTGTTCCACATTTTGGTTCTAATCCACCATGTAAGTCACTTTTCACCATATTAGAGTCACTTTGCACCCTATAAGAGTCAGTTGCCACCATATATTGATACAATTAACATGTTAACATCATGTACATGCAATTAGACTCCTTTAACCACCTCTTGGTACTCCTTACCTGAAAGTCAATTTTAGGCCACATTTTGGCTCTAATCAATCATGTAAGTGACTTCTCACGATATTAGAGTCACTTTGTCACCTTATAACAGTCACTTGCCATCATATATTGGTACAATTAACATGTTAACATCATGTACATTGCAATTAGAAATCCTTTTACCTCCTCTTAGTGCCACATTCATACAAGTCAATTTTGGTCCATATTTGGTTCTAATTAATCATGTAAGTCACTTTTCACCATATTAGAGTCACTTTGCACCCTATAAGAGTCATTTGCCACCATATATTGATACAATAACTGTTAACATCATGTACATGCAATTAGACATCCTTTAACCACCTCTTGGTACTCCTTACCTGAAAGTCAATTTGGGCCACATTTTGGCTCTAATCAATCATGTAAGTGACTTCTCACCATATTAGAGTCACTTTGCACCTTATAACAGTCACTTGCCATCATATATTGGTACAATTAAACATGTTAACATCATGTACATGCAATTAGAAATTCTTTTACCTCCTCTTAGTGCCACATTCATACAAGTCAATTTTGGTCCATATTTTGGTTCTAATTAATCATGTAAGTCACTTTTCACCATATTAGAGTCACTTTGCACCCTATAAGAGTCATTTGCCACCATATATGATACAATTAACATGTTAACATCATGTACATGCAATTAGACATCCTTTAACCACCTCTTGGTACTCCTTACCTGAAAGTCAATTTTGGGCCACATTTTGGCTCTAATCAATCATGTAAATGACTTCTCACCATATTAGAGTCACTTTGCACCTTATAACCGTCACTTGCCATCATATATTGCGTACAATTAACATGTTAACACTAGTACATGCAATTAAAAATCCTTTTACCTCCTCTTGCCATATTCATTCAAGTCAAATTTGGTCCACATTTTGGTTCTAATAACCATGTAAGTCACTTTTCACTATATTAGAGTCATTTTGCACCCTATATGAGTCACTTTTCCACAAACCTATTTGTATAATTAAATGTTAACATCATATACATCCAATTTGACATCGTTTTACCACCATCTTATTTCCACTTTCATACGGTAATTTTGTTCCATATTTTGGTTTTTAATCACCATGTAAGTCATTTTTTCACCATGTTAGAGTCACTTGCACCCTATAAGGGTCACTTACATCATATATACAACAATTAACATGTTAACATCAAGTACAGTGCAATTAGAATCATTTAACAACCTCTTAGTGTCACATTCATACAAGTCAATTTTGGTCCACATTTTGGTTCTAATTAACGATGTAAATCACTTTGCACCATATTAGAGTCATTTTGCACCCTATATGAGTCACTTTGCACCTTATAACAGTCACTTGCCATCATATATTGGTACAATTAACATGTTAACAGCATGTACATGCAATTAGAAATCCTGTACCTCCTCTTAGTGCACATTCATACAAGTAAATTTTGGTCCACATTTGGTTCTAATTAACCTATGTTAGTCACTTTTCACCATATTAGAGTTACTTTGCGCCATATAGATTCACTTACACCATATATTTGTACCAATTAACATGTGTAACATCATATACATCCGATTTGACATCCTTTTACCACCTCTTAATTCCATTTCATACAGGACAATTTTGTTCCACATTTTGGTTCTAATCAACCATGTAAGTCACTTTTTACCATATTAGAGTCACTTTGCACCCCTATAAGCGTCACTTGCCACCATATATTGATATAATTAACATGTTAAATCTTGTACATGCAATTAGACATCTTTTAACCCCTTTGGTACCCTTTCTTACAAGTCAATTTTGGGCCACATTTTGGCTGTAATCAAAATGTAAGTGACTTCTCACAATATTAGAGTCACTTTGCACCTTATAAGAGTCACTTGCCATTAAATATTGGTACAATTAACATGTTAACATCATGTACATGCAATTAAAAATCCTTTTACAACCTCTTAGTGCCACAATCATACAAGTCAATTTTGGTCCACATTTTGGTTCTAATTAATCATGTTAGTCACTTTTCACCATATTAGAGTCACTTTTGCACCCTATATGAGTACTTTCCACCATATATTTGTACAATTAACAAGTTAACATCATATACATCTAATTTGACATCCTTTTACCACCTATTAATGCCACTTTCATACAAGTTAATTCTGTTCCACATTTTGGCTCTAATCAACCAGGTTAGTCACTTTTCACCATATTAGAGTCACTTTGCACCATATAAGAGTCACTTGCCACCATATATTGATACAATTAACATGTTAAACATCATGTAACATGCTATAGACATCTTTAACCACCTCTTTGTACCCTTTATTACAAGTCAATTTTGCGCCACATTTTGGATCTAATCAAAAATGTTAATTTGTTTGGGCCACATTTTGGTTCTAATAACCATGTAAGTCACTTTTCACTATATTAGAGTTATTTTGCACCCTATATGAGTCACTTTCCCACAAACTTATTTGTATAATTAACATGTTAACAATCCACCAATTGGACATCGTTTTACCACATCTTTGTTTCCACTTTCATACATATCAATTTTGTTCCACATTTTGGTTATAATCACACCATGTAAGTCACTTTTCACCATATTAGAGTCACTTTGCACCCTATAATGGTCACTTACATCATATATACAATAATTAACATGTTACATCATGTACATGCAATTAGAAATCCTTTTACAACCTCTTAGTGTCCACATTCATACAAGTCAATTTTGGTCCACATTTTGGTTCTAATAACCATGTAAATCACTTTACACCATATTAGAGTCATTTGCCACCCTATATGAGTCACTTTGCACCTTATAACAGTCACTTGCCATCATATATTGGTACAATTAACATGTTAACAGCATGTCCATGCAATTAGAAATCCTTTTACCTCCTCTTAGTGCCACATTCATACAAGTCAATTTTGGTCCACATTTTGGTTCTAATTAACCATGTTAGTCACTTTTCACCATATTAGAGTTACTTTGCACCCTATATGATTCACTTTATATCATATATTTGTACAATTAACATGTTAACATCATATACATCCGATTTGACATCCTTTTACCACCTCTTAATTCCACTTTCATACAGGTCAATTTTGTTCCACATTTTGGTTCTAATCAACCATGTAAGTCACTTTTCACCATATTAGAGTCACTTTGCACCCTATAAGAGTCACTTGCCACCATATATTGATATAATTAACATGTTAAATCATGTACATGCAATTAGACATCCTTTAACCACCTCTTGGTACCCCCTTTCTTACAAAGTCAATTTTGGGCCACATTTTGGCTGTAATCAAAACTGTAAGTTTACCCGTCACAATATTAGAGTCACTTTGCACCTTATAAGAGTCACTTGCCATTAAAATATTGGTACAAATTAACATGTTAACACTCATGGACATGCAATTAGGAACGCCGTTTAACAACCTCTTAGTGCCACATCATCACAATCCATTTTGGTTCCCATTTTGGATTCTAATTAACCATGTTAGTCACTTTCACCCATATTAGAGTCAATTTGCACCCTATATGAGTCACTTTCCACCATATATTTGTACAATTAACAAGTTAACATCATATACATCTAATTGACATCCCTTTTAACACCTCTTCATGCCCCACTTTCATACAAGTTTAATTTTGTCTTCCACTTTTGGCTCAATCAACCATGTTAGTCACACCTTTCACCATATTACAGTCACTTTGCACCATCTAAGAGTCACTTGCCACCATATATGATACAATACCTGTTAACATCATGTACATGCACTTAGACATCCTTTAACCACCTGTTTGTACCCCTTATTACAAGTCAATTTGCGCCACATTTTGGATCTAATCAACATGTCCAATTTTGGGCCACATTTTGGTTCTAATTAACCATGTAGTCACTTTTCACTATATAGAGTCATTTGCACCCTATATGAGTCACTTTCCAAACCTATTTGTTAATTAACATGTTAACATCATTACATCAAATTGGAAATCGTTTTACACATCTCTAGTGCCACTTAATACATGTCAATTTTGTCCACATTTTTGGTTCTAATCCACCATGTAAGTCACTTTTCACCATATTAGAGTCACTTTGCACCCTATAAGAGTCATTTGCCACCATATATTGACACAATTAACATGTTAACATCATGTACATGCAATTAGACATCCTTTAACCACCTCTTGGTACTCCTTACCTGAAAGTCAATTTTGGGCCACAGTTTGGCTCTAATCAATCATGTCAGTGACTTCTCACCGATATTAGAGTCACTTTGCACCTTATAACAGTCACTTGCCATCATATATTGGTACAATTAACATGTTAACATCATGTACATGCAATTAGAAATCCTTTACCTCCTCTTAGTGCCACATTCATACAAGTCAATTTTGGTCCATATTTTGGTTCAAATTAATCATGTAAGTCACTTTTCACCATATTAGAGTCACTTTGCAGCCTATAAGAGTCATTTGCCACCATATATTGATACAATTAACATGTAACATCATGTACATGCAATTAGACATCCTTTAACCACCTCTTGGTACTCCTTACCTGAAAGTCAATTTTGGGCCACATTTTGGCTCTAATCAATCATTTAAAAGATTTCTCACACTATTAGAGTCACTTTGCACATTATAACAGTCACTTTCATATATTGGTACAATTAACATGTTAACATCATGTACATGCAATTAGAAATCCTTTTACCTCCGCCACATTCATACAAGTCAATTTTGGTCCATATTTTGGTTCTAATTAATCATGTAAGTCACTTTTCACCATATTAGAGTCACTTTGTACCCTATAAGAGTCATTTGCCACCATATATTGATACAATTAACATGTTAACATCATGTACATGCAATTAGACATACTTTAACCACCTCTTGGTACTCCTTACCTGAAAGTCAATTTTGGGCCACATTTTGGCTCTAATCAATCATGTAAGTGACTTATCACCATATTAGAGTCACTTTGCCACCTTATAACAGTCACTTGCCATCATATATTGGTACAATTAACATGTTAACATCATGTACATGCAATTAAAAATCCTTTTATCTCCTCTTGCCATATTCATTCAAGTCAATTTTGGTCCACATTTTGGTTCTAATTAACCATGTAAGTCACTTTTCACAATATTAGAGTCATTTTGCACCCTATATGAGTCACTTTCCACAACCTATTTGTATAATTAACATGTTAACATCATATACATCCAATTTGACATCGTTTTACCACATCTTATTTCCACTTTCATACAGGTCAATTTTGTTCCATATTTTGGTTTTAATCACCATGTAAGTCATTTTTCACCATGTTAGAGTTACTTTGCACCCTATAAGGGTCACTTACATCATATATACAACAATTAACATGTTAACATCACGTACATGCAATTAGAAATCATTTAACAACCTCTTAGTGTCACATTCATACAAGTCAATTTTGGTCCACATTTTGGTTCTAATTAACCATGTAAATCACTTTGCACCATATTAGAGTCATTTTGCACCCTATATGAGTCACTTTGCACCTTATAACAGTCACTTGCCATCATATATTGGTACAATTAACATGTTAACAGCATGTACATGCAATTAGAAATCCTTTTACCTCCTCTTAGTGCCACATTCATACAAGTAAATTTTGGTCCACATTTTGGTTCTAATTAACTATGTTAGTCACTTTTCACCATATTAGAGTTACTTTGCGCCATATATGATTCACTTTACACCATATATTTGTACAATTAACATGTTAACATCATATACATCCGATTTGACATCCTTTTACCACCTCTTAATTCCATTATCATACAGGACAATTTTGTTCCACATTTTGGTTCTAATGTAAGTCACTTTTTACCATATTAGAGTCACTTTGCACCCTATAAGAGTCACTTGCCACCATATATTGATATAATTAACATGTTAAATCATGTACATGCAATTAGACATCTTTTAACCACCTCTTGGTACCCCTTTCTTACAAGTCAATTTTGGGCCACATTTTGGCTGTAATCAAAATGTAAGTGACTTCTCACAATATTAGAGTCACTTTGCACCTTATAAGAGTCACTTGCCATTAAATATTGGTACAATTAACATGTAACATCATGTACATGCAATTAAAAATCCTTTTACAACCTCTTAGTGCCACAATCATACAAGTCAATTTTGGTCCACATTTTGGTTCTAATTAATCATGTTAGTCACTTTTCACCATATTAGAGTCACTTTGCACCCTATATGAGTACTTTCCACCATATATTTGTACAATTAAAAGTTAACATCATATACATCTAATTTGACATCCTTTTACCGCCTATTAATGCCACTTTCATACAAGTTAATTCTGTTCCACATTTTGGCTCTAATCAACCATGTTAGTCACTTTTCACCATATTAGAGTCACTTTGCACCATATAAGAGTCACTTGCCACCATATATTGATACAATTAACATGTAACATCATATACATGCACCTTAGACATCTTTTAACCACCTCTTTGTACCCCTTTATTACAAGTCAATTTTGCGCCACATTTTGGATCTAATCAAACATGTTAATTTTGGGCCACATTTTGGTTCTAATTAACCATGTAAGTCACTTTTCACTATATTAGATTTATTTTGCACCCTATATGAGTCACTTTCCACAACTTATTTGTATAATTAACATGTAACAATCCACCAATTGGACATCGTTTTACCACATCTTTGTTCCACTTTCATACATATCAATTTTGTTCCACATTTTGGTTATAATCAACCATGTAAGTCACTTTTCACCATATTAGAGTCACTTTGCACCCTATAATGGTCACTTACATCATATATACAATAATTAACATGTTAACATCATGTACATGCAATTAGAAATCCTTTTACAACCTCTTAGTGTCACATTCATACAAATCAATTTTGGTCCACATTTTGGTTCTAATTAACCATGTAAATCACTTTGCACCATATTAGAGTCATTTTGCACCCTATATGAGTCACTTTGCACCTTATAACAGTCACTAGCCATCATATATTGGTACAATTAACATGTTAACAGCATGTCCATGCAATTAGAAATCCTTTTACCTCCTCTTAGTGCCACATTCATACAAGTCAATTTTGGTCCACATTTTGGTTCTAATTAACCATGTTAGTCACTTTTCACCATATTAGAGTTACTTTGCACCCTATATGATTCACTTTACATCAAATATTTGTACAATTAACATGTTAACATCATATACATCCGATTTGACATCCTTTTACCACCTCTTAATTCCACTTTTCATACAGGTCAATTTTGTTCCATATTTTGGTTCTAATCAACCATGTAAGTCACTTTTCACCATATTAGAGTCACTTTGCACCCTATAAGAGTCACTTGCCACCATATATTGATATAATTAACATGTTAAATCATGTACATGCAATTAGACATCCTTTAACCACCTCTTGGTACCCCTTTCTTACAAGTCAATTTTGGGCCACATTTTGGCTGTAATCAAACATGTAAGTTACCTCTCACAATATTAGAGTCACTTTGCACCTTATAAGAGTCACTTGCCATTAAATATTGGTACAATTAACATCTTAACATCATGTACATGCAATTAGAAAGCCTTTTACAACCTCTTAGTGCCACATTCATACAAGTCAATTTTGGTCCACATTTTGGTTCTAATTAACCATGTTAGTCACTTTTCACCATATTAGAGTCACTTTGCACCCTATATGAGTCACTTTCCACCATATATTTGTACAATTAACAAGTTAACATCATATACATCTAATTTGACATCCTTTTACCACCCATTAATGCCACTTTCATACAAGTTAATTTTGTTCCACATTTTGGCTCTAATCAACCATGTTAGTCACTTTTCACCATATTACAGTCACTTTGCACCATATAAGAGTCACTTGCCACCATATATTGATACAATTAACATGTTAACATCATGTACATGCAATTAGACATCCTTTAATCACCTGTTTGTACCCCTTTATTACAAGTCAATTTTCGCCACATTTTGGATCTAATCAAACATGTCAATTTTGGGCCACATTTTGGTTCTAATTAACCATGTAAGTCACTTTTCACTATATTAGAGTCATTTTGCACCCTATATGAGTCACTTTCCACAACCTATTTGTATAATTAACATGTTAACATCATATACATCCAATTGGACATCGTTTTACCACATCTTAGTTCCACTTTCATACATGTCAATTTTGTTCCGCATTTTGGTTCTAATCCACCATGTAAGTCACTTTTCACCATATTAGAGTCACTTTGCACCCTATAAGAGTCATTTGCCACCATATATTGATACAATTAACATGTTAACATCATGTACATGCAATTAGACATCCTTTAACCACCTCTTGGTACTCCTTACCTGAAAGTCAATTTTAGGCCACATTTTGGCTCTAATCAATCATGTAAGTGACTTCTCACGATATTAGAGTCACTTTGCACCTTATAACAGTCACTTGCCATCATATATTGGTACAATTAACATGTTAACATCATGTACATGCAATTAGAAATCCTTTTACCTCCTCTTAGTGCCACATTCATACAAGTCAATTTTGGTCCATATTTTGGTTCTAATTAATCATGTAAGTCACTTTTCACCATATTAGAGTCACTTTGCACCCTATAAGAGTCATTTGCCACCATATATTGATACAATTAACATGTTAACATCATGTACATGCAATTAGACATCCTTTAACCACCTCTTGGTACTCCTTACCTGAAAGTCAATTTTGGGCCACATTTTGGCTCTAATCAATCATGTAAGTGACTTCTCACCATATTAGAGTCACTTTGCACCTTATAACAGTCACTTGCCATCATATATTGGTACAATTAACATGTTAACATCATGTACATGCAATTAGAAATTCTTTTACCTCCTCTTAGTGCCACATTCATACAAGTCAATTTTGGTCCATATTTTGGTTCTAATTAATCATGTAAGTCACTTTTCACCATATTAGAGTCACTTTGCACCCTATAAGAGTCATTTGCCACCATATATTGATACAATTAACATGTTAACATCATGTACATGCAATTAGACATCCTTTAACCACCTCTTGGTACTCCTTACCTGAAAGTCAATTTTGGGCCACATTTTGGCTCTAATCAATCATGTAAGTGACTTCTCACCATATTAGAGTCACTTTGCACCTTATAACAGTCACTTGCCATCATATATTGCTACAATTAACATGTTAACATCATATACATGCAATTAAAAATCCTTTTACCTCCTCTTGCCATATTCATTCAAGTCAAATTTGGTCCACATTTTGGTTCTAATTAACCATGTAAGTCACTTTTCACTATATTAGAGTCATTTTGCACCCTATATGAGTCACTTTCCACAACCTATTTGTATAATTAACATGTTAACATCATATACATCCAATTTGACATCGTTTTACCACATCTTATTTCCACTTTCATCAATTTTGTTCCATATTTTGGTTTTAATCACCATGTAAGTCATTTTTCACCATGTTAGAGTCACTTTGCACCCTATAAGGGTCACTTACATCATATATACAACAATTAACATGTTAACATCACGTACATGCAATTAGAAATCATTTTACAACCTCTTAGTGTCACATTCATACAAGTCAATTTTGGTCCACATTTTGGTTCTAATTAACGATGTAAATCACTTTGCACCATATTAGAGTCATTTTGCACCCTATATGAGTCACTTTGCACCTTATAACAGTCACTTGCCATCATATATTGGTACAATTAACATGTTAACAGCATGTACATGCAATTAGAAATCCTTTTACCTCCTCTTAGTGCCACATTCATACAAGTAAATTTTGGCCCACATTTTGGTTCTAATTAACCATGTTAGTCACTTTTCACCATATTAGAGTTACTTTGCGCCATATATGATTCACTTTACACCATATATTTGTACAATTAACATGTTAACATCATATACATCCGATTTGACATCCTTTTACCACCTCTTAATTCCATTATCATACAGGACAATTTTGTTCCACATTTTGGTTCTAATCAACCATGTAAGTCACTTTTTACCATATTAGAGTCACTTTGCACCCTATAAGAGTCACTTGCCACCATATATTGATATAATTAACATGTTAAATCTTGTACATGCAATTAGACATCTTTTAACCACCTCTTGGTACCCCTTTCTTACAAGTCAATTTTGGGCCACATTTTGGCTGTAATCAAAATGTAAGTGACTTCTCACAATATTAGAGTCACTTTGCACCTTATAAGAGTCACTTGCCATTAAATATTGGTACAATTAACATGTTAACATCATGTACATGCAATTAAAAATCCTTTTACAACCTCTTAGTGCCACAATCATACAAGTCAATTTTGGTCCACATTTTGGTTCTAATTAATCATGTTAGTCACTTTTCACCATATTAGAGTCACTTTGCACCCTATATGAGTACTTTCCACCATATATTTGTACAATTAACAAGTTAACATCATATACATATAATTTGACATCCTTTTACCACCTATTAATGCCACTTTCATACAAGTTAATTCTGTTCCACATTTTGGCTCTAATCAACCATGTTAGTCACTTTTCACCATATTAGGGTCACTTTGCACCATATAAGAGTCACTTGCCACCATATATTGATACAATTAACATGTTAACATCATGTACATGCTATTAGACATCTTTTAACCACCTCTTTGTACCCCTTTATTACAAGTCAATTTTGCGCCACATTTTGGATCTAATCAAACATGTTAATTTTGTTTGGGCCACATTTTGGTTCTAATTAACCATGTAAGTCACTTTTCACTATATTAGAGTTATTTTGCACCCTATATGAGTCACTTTCCACAAACTATTTGTATAATTAACATGTTAACAATCCACCAATTGGACATCGTTTTACCACATCTTTGTTCCACTTTCATACATATCAATTTTGTTCCACATTTTGGTTATAATCAACCATGTAAGTCACTTTTCACCATATTAGAGTCACTTTGCACCCTATAATGGTCACTTACATCATATATACAATAATTAACATGTTAACATCATGTACATGCAATTAGAAATCCTTTTACAACCTCTTAGTGTCACATTCATACAAGTCAATTTTGGTCCACATTTTGGTTCTAATTAACCATGTAAATCACTTTACACCATATTAGAGTCATTTTGCACCCTATATGAGTCACTTTGCACCTTATAACAGTCACTTGCCATCATATATTGGTATAATTAACATGTTAACAGCATGTCCATGCAATTAGAAATCCTTTTACCTCCTCTTAGTGCCACATTCATACAAGTCAATTTTGGTCCACATTTTGGTTCTAATTAACCATGTTAGTCACTTTTCACCATATTAGAGTTACTTTGCACCCTATATAATTCACTTTATATCATATATTTGTACAATTAACATGTTAACATCATATACATCCGATTTGACATCCTTTTACCACCTCTTAATTCCACTTTCATACAGGTCAATTTTGTTCCACATTTTGGTTCTAATCAACCATGTAAGTCACTTTTCACCATATTAGAGTCACTTTGCACCCTATAAGAGTCACTTGCCACCATATATTGATATAATTAACATGTTAAATCATGTACATGCAATTAGACATCCTTTAACCACCTCTTGGTACCCCTTTCTTACAAGTCAATTTTGGGCCACATTTTGGCTGTAATCAAACATGTAAGTTACCTCTCACAATATTAGAGTCACTTTGCACCTTATAAGAGTCACTTGCCATTAAATATTGGTACAATTAACATGTTAACATCATGTACATGCAATTAGAAAGCCTTTTACAACCTCTTAGTGCCACATTCATACAATTCAATTTTGGTCCACATTTTGGTTCTAATTAACCATGTTAGTCACTTTTCACCATATTAGAGTCACTTTGCACCCTATATGAGTCACTTTCCACCATATATTTGTACAATTAACAAGTTAACATCATATACATCTAATTTAACATCCTTTTACCACCTATTAATGCCACTTTCATACAAGTTAATTTTGTTCCACATTTTGGCTCTAATCAACCATGTTAGTCACCTTTCACCATATTACAGTCACTTTGCACCATATAAGAGTCACTTGCCACCATATATTGATACAATTAACATGTTAACATCATGTACATGCAATTAGACATCCTTTAACCACCTGTTTGTACCCCTTTATTACAAGTCAATTTTGCGCCACATTTTGGATCTAATCAAACATGTCAATTTTGGGCCACATTTTGGTTCTAATTAACCATGTAAGTCACTTTTCACTATATTAGAGTCATTTTGCACCCTATATGAGTCACTTTCCACAACCTATTTGTATAATTAACATGTTAACATCATATACATCCAATTGGACATCGTTTTACCACATCTTAGTTCCACTTTCATACATGTCAATTTTGTTCTACTTTCTAATCCACCATGTAAGTCACTTTTCACCATATTAGAGTCACTTTGCACCCTATAAGAGTCACTTGCCACCATATAAGGGTCACTTACATCATATATACAACAATTAACATGTTAACATCACGTACATGCAATTAGAAATCCTTTTACAACCTCTTAGTGTCACATTCATATAAGTCAATTTTGGTACACATTTTGGTTCTAATTAACCATGTAAATCACTTTGCACCATATTAGAGTCATTTTGCACCCTATATGAGTCACTTTGCACCTTATAACAGTCACTTGCCATCATATATTGGTACAAGTAACATGTTAACAGCATGTACATGCAATTAGAAATCATTTTACCTCCTCTTAGTGCCACATTCATACAAATCAATTTTGGTCCACATTTTGGTTCTAATTAACCATGTTAGTCACTTTTCACCATATTAGAGTTACTTTGCGCCATATATGATTCACTTTACACCATATATTTGTACAATTAACATGTTAACATCATATACATCCGATTTGACATCCTTTTACCACCTCTTAATTCCACTTTCATACAGGTCAATTTTGTTCCACATTTTGGTTCTAATCAACCATGTAAGTCACTTTTCACCATATTAGAGTCACTTTGCACCCTATAAGAGTCATTTGCCACCATATATTGATACAATTAACATGTTAACATCATGTACATGCAATTAGACATCCTTTAACCACCTCTTGGTACTCCTTACCTGAAAGTCAATTTTGGGCTACATTTTGGCTCTAATCAATCATGTAAGTGACTTCTCACGATATTAGAGTCACTTTGCACCTTATAACAGTCACTTGCCATCATATATTGGTACAATTAACATGTTAACATCATGTACATGCAATTAGAAATCCTTTTACCTCCTCTTAGTGCCACATTCATACAAGTCAATTTTGGTCCATATTTTGGTTCTAATTAATCATGTAAGTCACTTTTCACCATATTAGAGTCACTTTGCACCCTATAAGAGTCATTTGCCACCATATATTGATACAATTAACATGTTAACATGATGTACATGCAATTAGACATCCTTTAACCACCCCTTGGTACTCCTTACCTGAAAGTCAATTTTGGGCCATATTTTGGCTCTAATCAATCATGTAAGTGACTTCTCACCATATTAGAGTCACTTTGCACCTTATAACAGTCACTTGCCATCATATATTGGTACAATTAACATGTACATGCAATTAAAAATTCTTTTACCTCCTCTTGGTGCCATATTCATTCAATTCAATTTTGGTCCACATTTTGGTTCTAATTAACCATGTAAGTCACTTTTCACTATATTAGAGTCATTTTGCACCCTATATGAGTCACTTTCCACAACCTATTTGTATAATTAACATGTTAACATCATATACATCCAATTTGACATCGTTTTACCACATCTTATTTCCACTTTCATACAGGTCAATTTTGTTCTATATTTTGGTTTTAATCACCATGTAAGTCATTTTTCACCATGTTAGAGTCACTTTGCACCCTATAATACATCATATATACAACAATTAACATGTTAACATCACGTACATGCAATTAGAAATCATTTTACAACCTCTTAGTGTCACATTCATACAAGTCAATTTTGGTCAACATTTTGGTTCTAATTAGCCATGTAAATCACTTTGCACCATATTAGAGTCATTTTGCACCCTATATGAGTCACTTTGCACCTTATAACAGTCACTTGCCATCATATATTGGTACATTTAACATGTTAACATCATGTACATGCAATTAGAAATCCTTTTACCTCCTCTTAGTGCCACATTCATACAAGTCAATTTTGGTCCATATTTTGGTTCTAATTAATCATGTAAGTCAGTTTTCACCATATTAGAGTCACTTTGCACCCTATAAGAGTCATTTGCCACCATATATTGACACAATTAACATGTTAACATCATGTACATGCAATTAGACATCCTTTAACCACCTCTTGGTACTCGTTACCTGAAAGTCAATTTTGGGCCACATTTTGGCTCTAATCAATCATGTAAGTGACTTCTCACCATATTAGAGTCACTTTGCACCTTATAACAGTCACTTGCCATCATATATTGGTACAATTAACATGTTAACATCATGTACATGCAATTAGAAATCCTTTACCTCCTCTTAGTGCCACATTCATACAAGTCAATTTTGGTCCATATTTTGGTTCAAATTAATCATGTAAGTCACTTTTCACCATATTAGAGTCACTTTGCACCCTATAAGAGTCATTTGCCACCATATATTGATACAATTAACATGTTAACATCATGTACATGCAATTAGACATCCTTTAACCACCTCTTGGTACTCCTTACCTGAAAGTCAATTTTGGGCCACATTTTGGCTCTAATCAATCATTTAAAAGATTTCTCACAATATTAGAGTCACTTTGCACATTATAACAGTCACTTTCATATATTGGTACAATTAACATGTTAACATCATGTACATGCAATTAGAAATCCTTTTACCTCCGCCACATTCATACAAGTCAATTTTGGTCCATATTTTGGTTCTAATTAATCATGTAAGTCACTTTTCACCATATTAGAGTCACTTTGTACCCTATAAGAGTCATTTGCCACCATATATTGATACAATTAACATGTTAACATCATGTACATGCAATTAGACATACTTTAACCACCTCTTGGTACTCCTTACCTGAAAGTCAATTTTGGGCCACATTTTGGCTCTAATCAATCATGTAAGTGACTTATCACCATATTAGAGTCACTTTGCACCTTATAACAGTCACTTGCCATCATATATTGGTACAATTAACATGTTAACATCATGTACATGCAATTAAAAATCCTTTTATCTCCACTTGCCATATTCATTCAAGTCAATTTTGGTCCACATTTTGGTTCTAATTAACCATGTAAGTCACTTTTCACTATATTAGAGTCATTTTGCACCCTATATGAGTCACTTTCCACAACCTATTTGTATAATTAACATGTTAACATCATATACATCCAATTTGACATCGTTTTACCACATCTTATTTCCACTTTCATACAGGTCAATTTTGTTCCATATTTTGGTTTTAATCACCATGTAAGTCATTTTTCACCATGTTAGAGTTACTTTGCACCCTATAAGGGTCACTTACATCATATATACAACAATTAACATGTTAACATCACGTACATGCAATTAGAAATCATTTAACAACCTCTTAGTGTCACATTCATACAAGTCAATTTTGGTCCACATTTTGGTTCTAATTAACCATGTAAATCACTTTGCACCATATTAGAGTCATTTTGCACCCTATATGAGTCACTTTGCACCTTATAACAGTCACTTGCCATCATATATTGGTACAATTAACATGTTAACAGCATGTACATGCAATTAGAAATCCTTTTACCTCCTCTTAGTGCCACATTCATACAAGTAAATTTTGGCCCACATTTTGGTTCTAATTAACCATGTTAGTCACTTTTCACCATATTAGAGTTACTTTGCGCCATATATGATTCACTTTACACCATATATTTGTACAATTAACATGTTAACATCATATACATCCGATTTGACATCCTTTTACCACCTCTTAATTCCATTATCATACAGGACAATTTTGTTCCACATTTTGGTTCTAATCAACCATGTAAGTCACTTTTTACCATATTAGAGTCACTTTGCACCCTATAAGAGTCACTTGCCACCATATATTGATATAATTAACATGTTAAATCTTGTACATGCAATTAGACATCTTTTAACCACCTCTTGGTACCCCTTTCTTACAAGTCAATTTTGGGCCACATTTTGGCTGTAATCAAAATGTAAGTGACTTCTCACAATATTAGAGTCACTTTGCACCTTATAAGAGTCACTTGCCATTAAATATTGGTACAATTAACATGTTAACATCATGTACATGCAATTAAAAATCCTTTTACAACCTCTTAGTGCCACAATCATACAAGTCAATTTTGGTCCACATTTTGGTTCTAATTAATCATGTTAGTCACTTTTCACCATATTAGAGTCACTTTGCACCCTATATGAGTACTTTCCACCATATATTTGTACAATTAACAAGTTAACATCATATACATATAATTTGACATCCTTTTACCACCTATTAATGCCACTTTCATACAAGTTAATTCTGTTCCACATTTTGGCTCTAATCAACCATGTTAGTCACTTTTCACCATATTAGGGTCACTTTGCACCATATAAGAGTCACTTGCCACCATATATTGATACAATTAACATGTTAACATCATGTACATGCTATTAGACATCTTTTAACCACCTCTTTGTACCCCTTTATTACAAGTCAATTTTGCGCCACATTTTGGATCTAATCAAACATGTTAATTTTGGGCCACATTTTGGTTCTAATTAACCATGTAAGTCACTTTTCACTATATTAGAGTTATTTTGCACCCTATATGAGTCACTTTCCACAAACTATTTGTATAATTAACATGTTAACAATCCACCAATTGGACATCGTTTTACCACATCTTTGTTCCACTTTCATACATATCAATTTTGTTCCACATTTTGGTTATAATCAACCATGTAAGTCACTTTTCACCATATTAGAGTCACTTTGCACCCTATAATGGTCACTTACATCATATATACAATAATTAACATGTTAACATCATGTACATGCAATTAGAAATCCTTTTACAACCTCTTAGTGTCACATTCATACAAGTCAATTTTGGTTCACATTTTGGTTCTAATTAACCATGTAAATCACTTTACACCATATTAGAGTCATTTTGCACCCTATATGAGTCACTTTGCACCTTATAACAGTCACTTGCCATCATATATTGGTACAATTAACATGTTAACAGCATGTCCATGCAATTAGAAATCCTTTTACCTCCTCTTAGTGCCACATTCATACAAGTCAATTTTGGTCCACATTTTGGTTCTAATTAACCATGTTAGTCACTTTTCACCATATTAGAGTTACTTTGCACCCTATATAATTCACTTTATATCATATATTTGTACAATTAACATGTTAACATCATATACATCCGATTTGACATCCTTTTACCACCTCTTAATTCCACTTTCATACAGGTCAATTTTGTTCCACATTTTGGTTCTAATCAACCATGTAAGTCACTTTTCACCATATTAGAGTCACTTTGCACCCTATAAGAGTCACTTGCCACCATATATTGATATAATTAACATGTTAAATCATGTACATGCAATTAGACATCCTTTAACCACCTCTTGGTACCCCTTTCTTACAAGTCAATTTTGGGCCACATTTTGGCTGTAATCAAACATGTAAGTTACCTCTCACAATATTAGAGTCACTTTGCACCTTATAAGAGTCACTTGCCATTAAATATTGGTACAATTAACATGTTAACATCATGTACATGCAATTAGAAAGCCTTTTACAACCTCTTAGTGCCACATTCATACAATTCAATTTTGGTCCACATTTTGGTTCTAATTAACCATGTTAGTCACTTTTCACCATATTAGAGTCACTTTGCACCCTATATGAGTCACTTTCCACCATATATTTGTACAATTAACAAGTTAACATCATATACATCTAATTTGACATCCTTTTACCACCTATTAATGCCACTTTCATACAAGTTAATTTTGTTCCACATTTTGGCTCTAATCAACCATGTTAGTCACCTTTCACCATATTACAGTCACTTTGTACCATATAAGAGTCACTTGCCACCATATATTGATACAATTAACATGTTAACATCATGTACATGCAATTAGACATCCTTTAACCACCTGTTTGTACCCCTTTATTACAAGTCAATTTTGCGCCACATTTTGGATCTAATCAAACATGTCAATTTTGGGCCACATTTTGGTTCTAATTAACCATGTAAGTCACTTTTCACTATATTAGAGTCATTTTGCACCCTATATGAGTCACTTTCCACAACCTATTTGTATAATTAACATGTTAACATCATATACATCCAATTGGACATCGTTTTACCACATCTTAGTTCCACTTTCATACATGTCAATTTTGTTCCACTTTCTAATCCACCATGTAAGTCACTTTTCACCATATTAGAGTCACTTTGCACCCTATAAGAGTCACTTGCCACCATATAAGGGTCACTTACATCATATATACAACAATTAACATGTTAACATCACGTACATGCAATTAGAAATCCTTTTACAACCTCTTAGTGTCACATTCATATAAGTCAATTTTGGTACACATTTTGGTTCTAATTAACCATGTAAATCACTTTGCACCATATTAGAGTCATTTTGCACCCTATATGAGTCACTTTGCACCTTATAACAGTCACTTGCCATCATATATTGGTACAAGTAACATGTTAACAGCATGTACATACAATTAGAAATCATTTTACCTCCTCTTAGTGCCACATTCATACAAATCAATTTTGGTCCACATTTTGGTTCTAATTAACCATGTTAGTCACTTTTCACCATATTAACCTTTGCGCCATATATGATTCACTTTACACCATATATTTGTACAATTAACATGTTAACATCATATACATCCGATTTGACATCCTTTTACCACCTCTTAATTCCACTTTCATACAGGTCAATTTTGTTCCACATTTTGGTTCTAATCAACCATGTAAGTCACTTTTCACCATATTAGAGTCACTTTGCACCCTATAAGAGTCATTTGCCACCATATATTGATACAATTAACATGTTAACATCATGTACATGCAATTAGACATCCTTTAACCACCTCTTGGTACTCCTTACCTGAAAGTCAATTTTGGGCTACATTTTGGCTCTAATCAATCATGTAAGTGACTTCTCACGATATTAGAGTCACTTTGCACCTTATAACAGTCACTTGCCATCATATATTGGTACAATTAACATGTTAACATCATGTACATGCAATTAGAAATCCTTTTACCTCCTCTTAGTGCCACATTCATACAAGTCAATTTTGGTCCATATTTTGGTTCTAATTAATCATGTAAGTCACTTTTCACCATATTAGAGTCACTTTGCACCCTATAAGAGTCATTTGCCACCATATATTGATACAATTAACATGTTAACATGATGTACATGCAATTAGACATCCTTTAACCACCCCTTGGTACTCCTTACCTGAAAGTCAATTTTGGGCCATATTTTGGCTCTAATCAATCATGTAAGTGACTTCTCACCATATTAGAGTCACTTTGCACCTTATAACAGTCACTTGCCATCATATATTGGTACAATTAACATGTACATGCAATTAAAAATTCTTTTACCTCCTCTTGGTGCCATATTCATTCAATTCAATTTTGGTCCACATTTTGGTTCTAATTAACCATGTAAGTCACTTTTCACTATATTAGAGTCATTTTGCACCCTATATGAGTCACTTTCCACAACCTATTTGTATAATTAACATGTTAACATCATATACATCCAATTTGACATCGTTTTACCACATCTTATTTCCACTTTCATACAGGTCAATTTTGTTCTATATTTTGGTTTTAATCACCATGTAAGTCATTTTTCACCATGTTAGAGTCACTTTGCACCCTATAATACATCATATATACAACAATTAACATGTTAACATCACGTACATGCAATTAGAAATCATTTTACAACCTCTTAGTGTCACATTCATACAAGTCAATTTTGGTCCACATTTTGGTTCTAATTAGCCATGTAAATCACTTTGCACCATATTAGAGTCATTTTGCACCCTATATGAGTCACTTTGCACCTTATAACAGTCACTTGCCATCATATATTGGTACAATTAACATGTTAAC
Organism: Apium graveolens; assembly: GCF_009905375.1. Lineage (NCBI taxonomy): Eukaryota > Viridiplantae > Streptophyta > Magnoliopsida > Apiales > Apiaceae > Apium > Apium graveolens. The sequence continues at coordinate 29,619 of NW_027420393.1, forward strand.
AGCATGTACATGCAATTAGAAATCCTTTTACCTCCTCTTAGTGCCACATTCATACAAATCAATTTTGGTCCACATTTTGGTTCTAATTAACCATGTTAGTCATTTTTCACTATATTAGAGTTACTTTGCGCCATATATGATTCACTTTACACCATATATTTGTACAATTAAGATGTTAACATCATATACATCCGATTTGACATCCTTTTACCACCTCTTAATTCCATTATCATACAGGACAATTTTGTTCCACATTTTGGTTCTAATCAACCATGTAAGTTACTTTTCACCATATTAGAGTCACTTTGCACCCTATAAGAGTCACTTGCCACCATATATTGATATAATTAACATGTTAAATCATGTACATGCAATTAGACATCTTTTAACCACCTCTTGGTACCCCTTTCTTACAAGTCAATTTTGGGCCACATTTTGGCTGTAATCAAACATGTAAGTGACATCACACAATATTAGAGTCACTTTGCACCTTATAAGAGTCACTTGCCATTAAATATTGGTACAATTAACATGTTAACATCATGTACATGCAATTAAAAATCCTTTTACAACCTCTTAGTGCCACAATCATACAAGTCAATTTTGGTCCACATTTTGGTTCTAATTAATCATGTTAGTCACTTTTCACCATATTAGAGTCACTTTGCACCCTATATGAGTACTTTCCACCATATATTTGTACAATTAACAAGTTAACATCATATACATCCGATTTGACATCCTTTTACCACCTATTAATGCCACTTTCATACAAGTTAATTTTGTTCCACATTTTGGCTCTAATCAACCATGTAAGTCAGTTTTCACCATATTAGAGTCAATTTGCAGCCTATAAGAGTCACTTGCCACCATATATTGATACAATTAACATGTTAACATCATGTACATGCAATTAGATATCCTTTAACCACCTCTTGGTACCCTTTTCATACAAGTCAATTTTGAGCCACATTTTGGCTCTAATCAAACATGTAAGTGACTTCTCATAATATTATAGTCACTTTGCACCTTATAAGAGTCACTTGCCATCATATATTGGTACAATTAACATGTTAACATCACGTACATGCAATTAGAAATCCTTTTACCACCTCTTAGTGCCACATTCATACAAGTCAATTTTGGTCAACATTTTGGTTTTAATTAATCATGTAAGTCACTTTTCACCATATTAGAGTAATTTCGCACCCTATATGAGTCACTTTCCACCAAATATTTGTACAATTAACATGTTAACATCATAAACATCCGATTTGACATCCTTTTACCACATCTTAATTCCACTTTCATACAGGTTAATTTTGTTCCATATTTTGGTTCTAATCAACCATGTAAGTCACTTTTGACCATATTAGAGTCATTTTGCACCTTATAAAAGTCACTTTCCACCATATATACAACAATTAACATGTTAACATCATATACATCCAATTTGACATCCTTTTACCACCTATTAATGCTACTTTCATACAAGTTAATTTTATTCCACATTTTGGCTCTAATCAACCATGTAAGTCACTTTTCACCATATTAGAGTCACTTTGCATTCTATAAGAGTCACTTGCCACCATATATTGATACAATTAACATGTTAGAATCATGTACATGCAATTAGACATCTTTTGACCACCTCTTGGTACCCCTTTCCTACAAGTCAATTTTGAGCCACATTTTGGCACTAATCAATCATGTAAATTACTTCTCACCATATTAGAGTCACTTTGCACCTTATAAGAGTTACTTGCCATCAAATATTGGTACAATTAACATGTTAACATCATGTACATGCAATTCAAAATCCTTTTACAACTTCTTAGTGCCACATTCATACAAGTCAATTTTGGGCCACATTTTGGTTCTAATTAAACATGTAAGTGACTTCTCACAATATTAGAGTCACTTTGCACCTTATAAGAGTCACTTGCCATCATATACTGGTACAACACCCTATAAGAGTCACTTGCCACCATATAGTGATACAATTAACATGTTAACCTCATGTAATCAGACATCCTTTAACCACCTCTTGGTACCGTTTTCTTACGAGTCAATTTTGGGCCACATTTTGGCTCTAATCAAACATGTAAGTGACTTCTCACAATATTAGAGTCACTTTGCATGCAATTAACATGTAAGTACAATTAACATGTAAGTACAATTAACATGTTAACATCATATACATGCAATTAGAAATCCTTTTACTACCTCTTAGTGACACATTCATACAAGTCAATTTTGGTCCACAAATTTGGTTTTAATTAATCATGTTAGTCACTTTTCACCATATTAGAGTCATTTTGCACCCTATATGAGTCACTTTCCACAAGATATTTGTACAATTAATATGTTAACATCATATACATCCGATTTGACATCCTTTTACCACCTCTTAATTCCACTTTCATACAGGTTATTTTTGTTCCACATTTTGGTTCCAATCAACCATGTAAGTCACTTTTCACCATATTAGAGTCACTTTGCACCCTATAATAGTCACTTGCCACCATATATTGATACAATTAACATGTTAACATCATGTACATGCAATTAGACATCCTTTAACCACCTCTTGGTACCCCTTTCTTACAAGTCAATTTTGGGCCACATTTTGGCTCAAATCAAACATGTAAGTGACCTCTCACAATATTAGAGACACTTTGCACCTTATAAGAGTCACTTACCATCATATATTGGTACAATTAACATGTTAACATCATGTACATGCAATTAGAAATTCTTTTACCACCTCTTAGTGCCACATTCATACAAATCAATTTTGGTCCACATTTTGGTTCTAATTAATCATGTAAGTCACTTTTCACCATATTAGAGTCATTTTGCACCTTATATGAGTCACTTTCCACCAAATATTTGTACAATTAACATGTTAACATCATATACATCCGATTTGACATCCTTTTACCACCTCTTAATTCCACTTTCATACAAGTTAATTTTGTTCCACATTTTGGCTCTAATCAACCATGTAAGTCACTTTTCACCATATTAGAGTCAATTTGCACCCTATAAGAGTCACTTGACACCATATATTGATACAATTAACATGTTAACATCATGTACATGCAATTAGACATCCTTTAACCACCTCTTGGTACCCTTTTCATACAATTCAATTTTGAGCCACATTTTGGCTCTAATCAAACATGTAAGTGACTTCTCACAATATTATAGTCACTTTGCACCTTATAAGAGTCACTTGCCATCATATCAATACAATTAACATGTTAACATCACGTACATGCAATTAGAAATCCTTTTACCACCTCTTAGTGCCACATTCATACAAGTCAATTTTGGTCAACATTTTGGTTTTAATTAATCATGTAAGTCACTTTTCACCATATTAGTGTTATTTTGCACCCTATATGAGTCACTTTCCACCAAATATTTGTACAATTAACATGTTAACATCATAAACATCCGATTTGACATCCTTTTACCACATCTTAATTCCACTTTCATAGAGGTTAATTTTGTTCCATATTTTGGTAGTTACTTCTCACCATATTAGAGTAACTTTGCACCTTGTAAGAGTCACTTGCCATCAAATATTGGTACAATTAACATGTTAACATCATGTACATGCAATTAGAAATCCTTTTACAACTTCTTAGTGCCACATTCATACAAGTCAATTTTGGTCCACATTTTGGTTCTAATTAACCATGTAAGTCGATTTTCACCATATTAGAGTCATTTTGCACCCTATATGAGTCACTTTCCACCAAATATTTTTACAATTAACATGTTAACATCATATACATCACTTAGCAAAAAATAAAATAAAATTAACATCATATACATCTGATTTGACATCCTTTTACCACCTCTTAATTTCGCTTTCATACATGTCAATTTTGTCCCACATTTTGGTTCTAATCAACCATGTAAGTTACTTTTCACCATATTAGATTCACTTTGCAACCTATAAGAGTCACTTTCCACCATATATACAACAATTGATTTGTTAATATCATATACATCTAATTTGACATCATTTTACCACCAATTAATGCCACTTTCATACAAGTTAATTTTGTTCCACATTTTGGCTCTAATCAAACATGTAAGTCACTTTTCACCATATTAGAGTCACTTTGCACCCTATAAGAGTCACTTGCCACCATATATTGATACAATTAACATGTTAACATCATGTATATGCAATTAGACATCCTTTAACCATCTCTTGGTACCCCTTTCTTACAAGTCAATTTTGGGCCACATTTTGGCTCTAATCAATACTGTAAGTTACTTCTCACTATATTAGAGTCACTTTGCACCTTGTAAGACTCACGTGCCATCAAATATTGGTACAATTAACATGTTAACATCATGTACATGCAATTAGAAATCCTTTTACAACCTCTTAGTGCCACATTCATACAAGTCAATTTTGGTCCACATTTTGGTTTTAATTAACCGTGTTAGTCACTTTTCACCATATTAGAGTCACTTTCCACCCTATAAGAGTCACTTTCCACCATATATATAACAATTGACATGTTAACATCATATACATCTAATTTGACATCCTTTTACCACCTATTAATGCCACTTTCATACAAGTTAATTTTGTTCCACATTTTGGCTCTAATCTACCATGTAAGTCACTTTTCACCATATTAGAGTCATTTTGCACCCTATATGAGTCACTTTCCACCAAATATTTTTACAATTAACATGTTAACATCATTTACATCACTTAGCAAAAAATAAAATAAAATTAACATCATATACATCCGATTTGACATCCTTTTACCACCTCTTAATTTCGCTTTCATACATGTCAATTTTGTCCCACATTTTGGTTCTAATCAACCATGTAAGTTACTTTTCACCATATTAGATTCACTTTGCAACCTATAAGAGTCACTTTCCACCATATATACAACAATTGATTTGTTAATATCATATACATCTAAAATGACTTCATTTTACCACCAATTAATGCCACTTTCATACAAGTTAATTTTGTTCCACATTTTGGCTCTAATCAAACATGTAAGTCACTTTTCACCATATTAGAGTCACTTTGCACCCTATAAGAGTCACTTGCCACCATATATTGATACAATTAACATGTTAACATCATGTATATGCAATTAGACATCCTTTAACCATCTCTTGGTACCCCTTTCTTACAAGTCAATTTTGGGCCACATTTTGGCTCTAATCAATACTGTAAGTTACTTCTCACTATATTAGAGTCACTTTGCACCTTGTAAGACTCACGTGCCATCAAATATTGGTACAATTAACATGTTAACATCATGTACATGCAATTAGAAATCCTTTTACAACCTCTTCGTGCCACATTCATACAAGTCAATTTTGGTCCACATTTTGGTTTTAATTAACCGTGTTAGTCACTTTTCACCATATTAGAGTCACTTTGCACCCTATAAGAGTCACTTTCCACCATATATATAACAATTGACATGTTAACATCATATACATCTAATTTGACATCCTTTTACCACCTATTAATGCCACTTTCATACAAGTTAATTTTGTTCCACATTTTGGCTCTAATCTACCATGTAAGTCACTTTTCACCATATTAGAGTCATTTTGCACCCTATATGAGTCACTTTCCACCAAATATTTTTACAATTAACATGTTAACATCATATACATCACTTAGCAAAAAATAAAATAAAATTAACATCATATACATCCGATTTGACATCCTTTTACCACCTCTTAATTTCGCTTTCATACATGTCAATTTTGTCCCACATTTTAGTTCTAATCAACCATGTAAGTTACTTTTCACCATATTAGATTCACTTTGCAACCTATAAGAGTCACTTTCCACCATATATACAACAATTGATTTGTTAATATCATATACATCTAATTTGACAACATTTTACCACCAATTAATGCCACTTTCATACAAGTTAATTTTGTTCCACATTTTGGCTCTAATCAAACATGTAAGTCACTTTTCACCATATTAGAGTCACTTTGCACCCTATAAGAGTCACTTGCCACCATATATTGATACAATTAACATGTTAACATCATGTATATGCAATTAGACATCCTTTAACCATCTCTTGGTACCCCTTTCTTACAAGTCAATTTTGGGCCACATTTTGGCTCTAATCAATACTATAAGTTACTTCTCACTATATTAGAGTCACTTTGCACCTTGTAAGACTCACGTGCCATCAAATATTGGTACAATTAACATGTTAACATCATGTACATGCAATTAGAAATCCTTTTACAACCTCTTAGTGCCACATTCATACAAGTCAATTTTGGTCCACATTTTGGTTTTAATTAACCGTGTTAGTCACTTTTCACCATATTAGAGTCACTTTGCACCCTATAAGAGTCACTTTCCACCATATATATAACAATTGACATGTTAACATCATATACATCTAATTTGACATCCTTTTACCACCTATTAATGCCACTTTCATACAAGTTAATTTTGTTCCATATTTTGGCTCTAATCAAACATGTAAGTCACTTTTCACCATATTAGAGTCACTTTGCACCCTATAAGAGTCACTTGCCACCATATATTGATACAATTAACATGTTAACATCATGTATATGCAATTAGACATCCTTTAACCATCTCTTGGTACCCCTTTCTTACAAGTCAATTTTGGGCCACATTTTGGCTCTAATCAATACTGTAAGTTACTTCTCACCATATTAGAGTCACTTTGCACCTTGTAAGAGTCACTTGCCATCAAATATTGGTACAATTAACATGTTAACATCATGTACATGCAATTAGAAATCCTTTTACAACCTCTTAGTGCCACATTCATACAAGTCAATTTTGGTCCACATTTTGGTTCTAATTGACCATGTTAGTCACTTTTCACCATATTAGAGTCACTTTGCACCCTATAAGAGTCACTTTCTACCATATATACAACAATTGATATGTTAACATCATATACATCTAATTTGACATCCTTTTATCACCTATTAATGCCACTTTCATACAAGTTAATTTTGTTCCACATTTTGGCTCTAATCGACCATGTAAGTCACTTTTGACCATATTAGAGTCACTTTGCGTCCTATAAAAGTCACTTGCCACCATATATTGATACAATCCTGTACATGCAATGAGAAATCCTTTTACCACCTCTTACTGCCACATTCATACAAGTCAATTTTGGTCCACATTTTGGTTCTAATTAACCATGTAAGTCACTTTTCACCATATTAGAGTCATTTTCACCCTATATGAGTCACTTTCCACCAAATATTTGTACAATTAACATGTTAACATCATATAATCCGATTTGACATCCTTTTACCACCTCTTAATTTCGCTTTCATACATGTCAATTTTGTCCCACATTTTGGTTCTAATCAACCATGTAAGTCACTTTTCACCATATTAGATTCACTTTGCAACCTATAAGAGTCACTTTCCACCATATATATAACAATTGACATGTTAAGATCATATACATCTAATTTGACATCCTTTTACCACCCATTAATGCCACTTTCATAAAAGTTAATTTTGTTCCACATTTTGGCTGTAATCAACCAAGTCACTTTTTACCATATTAGAGTCACTTTGCACCCTATAAGAGTCACTTGCCACCATATATTGGTACAATTAACATGTTAACATCATGTATATGCAATTAGACATCCTTTAACCACCTCTTAGTACACCTTTCTTACAAGTCAATTTTGGGCCACATTTTGGCTCTAATCAATACTGTAAGTTACTTCTCACCATATTAGAGTCACTTTGCACCTTGTAAGAGTCACTTGCAATCAAATATTGGTACAATTAACATGTTAACATCATGTACATGCAATTAGAAATCCTTTTACAACCTCTTAGTGCCACATTCATACAAGTCAATTTTAATCCACATTTTGGTTCTAATTAACCATGTTAGTCACTTTTCACCATATTAGAGTCACTTTGCACCCTATAAGAGTCACTTTCCACCATTTATACAACAATTGATATGTTAACATCATATACATCTAATTTGACATCATTTTACCACCTATTAATGCCACTTTCATACAAGTTAATTTCGTTCCACATTTTGGCTCTAATCAACCATGTAAGTCATTTTTCACCATATTAGAGTCACTTTGCACCCTATAAGAGTCACTTGCCACCATATATTGATACAATTAACATGTTACCATACTATACATGCAATGAGAAATCCTTTTACCAACTCTTAGTGCCACATTCATACAAGTCAATTTTGGTCCACATTTTGGTTCTAATTAACCATGTAAGTCGCAATTCACCATATTAGAGTCATTTTGCACCCTATATGAGTCACTTTCCACCAAATATTTGTACAATTAACATGTTAACATCATATACATCCGATTTAACATCCTTTTACCACCTCTTAATTTCGCTTTCAACATGTCAATTTTGTCCCACATTTTGGTTCTAATCAACCATGTAAGTCACTTTTCACCATATTAGATTCACTTTGCAACCTATAAGAGTCACTTTCCACTATATATATAACAATTGACATGTTAACATCATATACATCTAATTTGACTTCCTTTTACCACCCATTAATGCCACTTTCATAAAAGTTAATTTTGTTCCACATTTTGGCTCTAATCAACCATGTAAGTCACTTTTCACCATATTAGAGTCACTTTGTACCATATAAGAGTCACTTGCCACCATATATTAATACAATTAACATGTTAACATCATGTATATGTAATTAGACATCCTTTAACCACCTCTTGGTACCCCTTTCTTACAAGTCAATTTTGGGCCACATTTTGGCTCTAATCAATACTGTAAGTTACTTCTCACCATATTAGAGTCACTTTGCACCTTGTAAGAGTCACTTGCCATCAAATATTGGTACAATTAACATGTTAACATCATGTACATGCAATTAGAAATCCTTTTACAACCTCTTAGTGTCACATTCATACAAGTCAATTTTGGTCCACATTTTGGTTCTAATTGACCATGTTAGTCACTTTTCACCATATTAGAGTCACTTTACACCCTATAAGAGTCACTTTCCACCATATATACAACAATTGATATGTTAACATCATATACATCTAATTTGACATCATTTTACCACCTATTAATGCCACTTTCATACAAAAGTTAATTTCGTTCCACATTTTGGCTCTAATCAACCATGTAAGTCACTTTTCACCATATTAGAGTCACTTTGCACCCTATAAGAGTCACTTGTCACCATATATTGATACAATTAACATGTTAACATACTATACATGCAATGAGAAATCCTTTTACCAACTCTTAGTGCCACATTCATACAAGTCAATTTTGGTCCACATTTTGGTTCTAATTAACCATGCAAGTCACTTTTCACCATATTAGAGTCATTTTGCACCCTATATGAGTCACTTTCCACCAAATATTTGTACAATTAACATGTTAACATCATATACATCCGATTTGACATCGTTTTACCACCTCTTAATTTCGCTTTCATACATGTCAAATTTGTCCCACATTTTGGTTCTAATCAACCATGTAAGTTACTTTTCACCATATTAGATTCACTTTGCAACCTATAAGAGTCACTTTCCACTATATATATAACAATTGACATGTTAACATCATATACATCAAATTTGACTTCCTTTTACCACCAATTAATGCCACTTTCATACAAGTTAATTTTGTTCCACATTTTGGCTCTAATCAACCATGTAACTCACTTTTCACCATATTAGAGTCACTTTGGACCCTAAAAGAGTCACTTTCCACCATATATACAAAAATTGATATGTTAACATCATATACATCTAGTTTGACATCCTTTTACCACATATTAAGGCCACTTTCATACAAGTTAGTTTTGTTCCGTTTTTTGGCTCTAATCAACCATGTAAGTCACTTTTCACCATATTAGGGTCACTTTGCACCCTATAAGAGTCACTTGCCACCATATATTGATACAATTAACATGTTAACATCATGTAGATGCAATTAGACATCATTTAACCACCTCTTTGTACCCCTTTCTTACAAGTCAATTTTGGGCCATATTTTGGCTCCAATCAAACATGTAAGTGACTTCTAATAATATTAGAGTCACTTTGCACCTTAAAAGAGTCACTTGCCATCATATATTGGTAAAATTAACATGTTAACATCATGTACATGCAATTATAAATCCTCTTACCAACTCTTAGTGCCACATTCATACAAGTCAATTTTGGTCCACATTTTGGTTCTAATTAACCATGTAAGTCACTTTTCACCATATTAGAGTCATTTTGCACCCTATATGAGTCACTTTCCACCAAATATTCGTACAATTAACATGTTAACATCATATACATCCGATTTGACATAATTTTACCACCTCTTTATTTCGCTTTCATACATGTCAATTTTGTCCCACATTTTGGTTCTAATCAACCATGTAAATCACTTTTCACCATATTAGATTCACTTTGCAACCTAAAAGAGTCACTTTCCACCATATATATAATAATTGACATGTTAAGATCATATACATCTAATTTGACTTCCTTTTACCACCTATTAATGCCACTTTCATACAAGTTAATTTTGTTCCACATTTTGGCTCTAATCAACCATGTAAGTCACTTTTCACCATATTAGAGTCACTTTGCACCCTATAAGAGTCACTTGCCACCATATATTGGTACAATTAACATGTTAACATCATGTATATGCAATTAGACGCCCCCTATAGTTTTCGTTACCGAGATATCTTTTTTTTCATTGTTCCCAGGTATTTTTTGGGTAATCTGCTCCCATGCTGCAAACAGTAAAATCTGAACTTCACTTTGTCGCCCTTCTTTCTTTCCTCGCGAGCAGGAAGCACACCAGCAGCGCGCGTTGCGTGATTCTACTGTGTTTTTTGCACTTGAGACGAAAGGCTGTGTGAAGTAAAAGAAGAAAAAGTATCCGATTGCTACTAAGAACCTCCTTTAACCACCTCTTAGTACACCTTTCTTACAAGTCAATTTTGGGCCACATTTTGGCTCTAATCAATACTGTAAGTTACTTCTCACCATATTAGAGTCACTTTGCACCTTGTAAGAGTCACTTGCAATCAAATATTGGTACAATTAACATGTTAAAATCATGTACATGCAATTAGAAATCCTTTTACAACCTCTTAGTGCCACATTCATACAAGTCAATTTTGATCCACATTTTGGTTCTAATTAACCATGTTAGTCACTTTTCACCATATTAGAGTCACTTTGCACCCTATAAGAGTCACTTTCCACCATTTATACAACAATTGATATGTTAACATCATATACATCTAATTTGACATCATTTTACCACCTATTAATGCCACTTTCATACAAGTTAATTTCGTTCCACATTTTGGCTCTAATCAACCATGTAAGTCATTTTTCACCATATTAGAGTCACTTTGCACCCTATAAGAGTCACTTGCCACCATATATTGATACAATTAACATGTTACCATACTATACATGCAATGAGAAATCCTTTTACCAACTCTTAGTGCCACATTCATACAAGTCAATTTTGGTCCACATTTTGGTTCTAATTAACCAAGTAAGTCGCAATTCACCATATTAGAGTCATTTTGCACCCTATATGAGTCACTTTCCACCAAATATTTGTACAATTAACATGTTAACATCATATACATCCGATTTAACATCCTTTTACCACCTCTTAATTTCGCTTTCAACATGTCAATTTTGTCCCACATTTTGGTTCTAATCAACCATGTAAGTCACTTTTCACCATATTAGATTCACTTTGCAACCTATAAGAGTCACTTTCCACCATATATATAACAATTGACATGTTAACATCATATACATCTAATTTGACTTCCTTTTACCACCCATTAATGCCACTTTCATAAAAGTTAATTTTGTTCCACATTTTGGCTCTAATCAACCATGTAAGTCACTTTTCACCATATTAGAGTCACTTTGTACCATATAAGAGTCACTTGCCACCATATATTGATACAATTAACATGTTAACATCATGTATATGTAATTAGACATCCTTTAACCACCTCTTGGTACCCCTTTCTTACAAGTCAATTTTGGGCCACATTTTGGCTCTAATCAATACTGTAAGTTACTTCTCACCATATTAGAGTCACTTTGCACCTTGTAAGAGTCACTTGCCATCAAATATTGGTACAATTAACATGTTAACATCATGTACATGCAATTAGAAATCCTTTTACAACCTCTTAGTGTCATATTCATACAAGTCAATTTTGATCCACATTTTGGTTCTAATTGACCATGTTAGTCACTTTTCACCATATTAGAGTCACTTTACACCCTATAAGAGTCACTTTCCACCATATATACAATAATTGATATGTTAACATCATATACATCTAATTTGACATCATTTTACCACCTATTAATGCCACTTTCATACAAAAGTTAATTTCGTTCCACATTTTGGCTCTAATCAACCATGTAAGTCACTTTTCACCATATTAGAGTCACTTTGCACCCTATAAGAGTCACTTGTCACCATATATTGATACAATTAACATGTTAACATACTATACATGCAATGAGAAATCCTTTTACCAACTCTTAGTGCCACATTCATACAAGTCAATTTTGGTCCACATTTTGGTTCTAATTAACCATGCAAGTCACTTTTCACCATATTAGAGTCATTTTGCACCCTATATGAGTCACTTTGCACCAAATATTTGTACAATTAACATGTTAACATCATATACATCCGATTTGACATCGTTTTACCACCTCTTAATTTCGCTTTCATACATGTCAAATTTGTCCCACATTTTGGTTCTAATCAACCATGTAAGTTACTTTTCACCATATTAGATTCACTTTGCAACCTATAAGAGTCACTTTCCACTATATATATAACAATTGACATGTTAACATCATATACATCAAATTTGACTTCCTTTTACCACCAATTAATGCCACTTTCATACAAGTTAATTTTGTTCCACATTTTGGCTCTAATCAACCATGTAACTCACTTTTCACCATATTAGAGTCACTTTGCACCCTAAAAGAGTCACTTTCCACCATATATACAAAAATTGATATGTTAACATCATATACATCTAGTTTGACATCCTTTTACCACATATTAAGGCCACTTTCATACAGGTTAATTTTGTTCCGTTTTTTGGCTCTAATCAACCATGTAAGTCACTTTTCACCATATTAGGGTCACTTTGCACCCTATAAGAGTCACTTGCCACCATATATTGATACAATTAACATGTTAACATCATGTAGATGCAATTAGACATCATTTAACCACCTCTTTGTACCCCTTTGTTACAAGTCAATTTTGGGCCATATTTTGGCTCCAATCAAACATGTAAGTGACTTCTAATAATATTAGAGTCACTTTGCACCTTAAAAGAGTCACTTGCCATCATATATTGGTAAAATTAACATGTTAACATCATGTACATGCAATTAGAAATCCTCTTACCAACTCGTAGTGCCACATTCATACAAGTCAATTTTGGTCCACATTTTGGTTCTAATTAACCATGTAAGTCACTTTTCACCATATTAGAGTCATTTTGCACCCTATATGAGTCACTTTCCACCAAATATTTGTACAATTAACATGTTAACATCATATACATCCGATTTGACATAATTTTACCACCTCTTTATTTCGCTTTCATACATGTCAATTTTGTCCCACATTTTGGTTCTAATCAACCATGTAAGTCACTTTTCACCATATTAGATTCACTTTGCAACCTAAAAGAGTCACTTTCCACCATATATATAATAATTGACATGTTAAGATCATATACATCTAATTTGACTTCCTTTTACCACCTATTAATGCCACTTTCATACAAGTTAATTTTGTTCCACATTTTGGCTCTAATCAATCATGTAAGTCACTTTTCACCATATTAGAGTCACTTTGCACCCTATAAGAGTCACTTGCCACCATATATTGATATAATTAAAATGTTAACATCATGTATATGCAATTAGATATCCTTTAACCACCTCTTGGTACCCCTTTCTTACAAGTCAATTTTGAGCCACATTTTGGCTCTAATCAATACTGTAAGTTACTTCTCACCATATTAGAGTCAATTTGCACCTTGTAAGAGTCACTTGCCATCAAATATTTGTACAATTAACATGTTAACATCATGTACATGCAATTAGAAATGCTTTTACAACCTCTTAATGCCACATTCATACAAAGTCAATTTTGGTTCAGATTTTGGTTCTAATTAACCATGTTAGTCACTTTTCACCATATTAGAGTCACTTTGCACCCTAAAAGAGTCACTTTTCACCATATATACAAAAATTGATATGTTAACATCATATACATGTAATTTGACATCCTTTTACCACATATTAAGACCACTTTCATACAAGTTAATTTTGTTCCTTTTTTTGGCTCTAATCAACCATGTGTCACTTTTCACCATATTAGGGTCACTTTGCACTCTATAAGAGTCACTTGCCACCATATATTGATACCATTAACATGTTAACATCATGTACATGCAATTAGACATCATTTAACCAACTCTTTGTACCCCTTTCTTACATTTAATTTTGGGCCATATTTTGGCTCCAATCAAACATGTAAGTGACTTCTCATAATATTAGAGTCACTTTGCACCTTAAAAGAGTCACTTGCATCATATATTGGTAAAATTAACATGTTAACATCATGTACATGCAATTAGAAATTCTTTTACCAACTCTTAGTGCCACATTCATACAAGTCAATTTTGGTCCACATTTTGGTTCTAATTAACTATGTAAGTCACTTTTCACCATATTAGAGTCATTTTGTACCTTATATACATCCAATTTGACACCGTTTTACCACATCTTCTTAGTTCCACTCTCATAGATGTCAATTTTGTTCAACATTTTGGTTCTAATCAACCATGTGAGTCACTTTTCACCATATCAGAGTCACTTTACACCCTATAAGAGTCACTTTCCACCATATATACAACAATTGATTTGTTAATATCATATACATCTAATTTGACATCATTTTACCACCTATTAATGCCACTTTCATACAAGTTAATTTTGTTCCACATTTTGGCTCTAATCAACCATGTAAGTCACTTTTCACCATATTAGAGTTACTTTGAACCCTATAACAGTCACTTACCACCATATATTGAAACATTTAACATGTTAACATCATGTACATGCAATTAGAAATCCTTTTACCACCTCTTAGTGCTACATTCATACAAGTCAATTTTGGTCCACATTTTGGTTCTAATTAACCATATAAGTCACTTTTCACCATATTAGAGTCATTTTGCACCCTATATGAGTCACTTTCCACCAAATATTTGTACAATTAACATGTTAAATACATCCGATTTAACATCCTTTTACCACCTCTTAATTTCGCTTTCATACATGTCAATTTTGTCCCATATTTTGGTTCTAATCAACCGTGTAAGTCACTTTTCACCATATTAGATTGACTTTGCAACCTATAAAAGTCACTTTCCACCATATAACAATTGACATGTTAACATCATATACATCTAATTTGACATCCTTTTACCACCTATTAATGCCACTTTCATACAAGTTAATATTGTTCCACATTTTGGCTCTAATCAACCATGTAAGTCACTTTTCACCATATTAGAGTCATTTTGCACCCTATATGAGTCACTTTCCACCAAATATTCGTACAATTAACATGTTAACATCATATACATCCGATTTGACATAATTTTACCACCTCTTTATTTCGCTTTCATACATGTCAATTTTGTCCCACATTTTGGTTCTAATCAACCATGTAAATCACTTTTCACCATATTAGATTCACTTTGCAACCTAAAAGAGTCACTTTCCACCATATATATAATAATTGACATGTTAAGATCATATACATCTAATTTGACTTCCTTTTACCACCTATTAATGCCACTTTCATACAAGTTAATTTTGTTCCACATTTTGGCTCTAATCAACCATGTAAGTCACTTTTCACCATATTAGAGTCACTTTGCACCCTATAAGAGTCACTTGCCACCATATATTGGTACAATTAACATGTTAACATCATGTATATGCAATTAGACGCCCCCTATAGTTTTCGTTACCGAGATATCTTTTTTTTCATTGTTCCCAGGTATTTTTTGGGTAATCTGCTCCCATGCTGCAAACAGTAAAATCTGAACTTCACTTTGTCGCCCTTCTTTCTTTCCTCGCGAGCAGGAAGCACACCAGCAGCGCGCGTTGCGTGATTCTACTGTGTTTTTTGCACTTGAGACGAAAGGCTGTGTGAAGTAAAAGAAGAAAAAGTATCCGATTGCTACTAAGAACCTCCTTTAACCACCTCTTAGTACACCTTTCTTACAAGTCAATTTTGGGCCACATTTTGGCTCTAATCAATACTGTAAGTTACTTCTCACCATATTAGAGTCACTTTGCACCTTGTAAGAGTCACTTGCAATCAAATATTGGTACAATTAACATGTTAAAATCATGTACATGCAATTAGAAATCCTTTTACAACCTCTTAGTGCCACATTCATACAAGTCAATTTTGATCCACATTTTGGTTCTAATTAACCATGTTAGTCACTTTTCACCATATTAGAGTCACTTTGCACCCTATAAGAGTCACTTTCCACCATTTATACAACAATTGATATGTTAACATCATATACATCTAATTTGACATCATTTTACCACCTATTAATGCCACTTTCATACAAGTTAATTTCGTTCCACATTTTGGCTCTAATCAACCATGTAAGTCATTTTTCACCATATTAGAGTCACTTTGCACCCTATAAGAGTCACTTGCCACCATATATTGATACAATTAACATGTTACCATACTATACATGCAATGAGAAATCCTTTTACCAACTCTTAGTGCCACATTCATACAAGTCAATTTTGGTCCACATTTTGGTTCTAATTAACCAAGTAAGTCGCAATTCACCATATTAGAGTCATTTTGCACCCTATATGAGTCACTTTCCACCAAATATTTGTACAATTAACATGTTAACATCATATACATCCGATTTAACATCCTTTTACCACCTCTTAATTTCGCTTTCAACATGTCAATTTTGTCCCACATTTTGGTTCTAATCAACCATGTAAGTCACTTTTCACCATATTAGATTCACTTTGCAACCTATAAGAGTCACTTTCCACCATATATATAACAATTGACATGTTAACATCATATACATCTAATTTGACTTCCTTTTACCACCCATTAATGCCACTTTCATAAAAGTTAATTTTGTTCCACATTTTGGCTCTAATCAACCATGTAAGTCACTTTTCACCATATTAGAGTCACTTTGTACCATATAAGAGTCACTTGCCACCATATATTGATACAATTAACATGTTAACATCATGTATATGTAATTAGACATCCTTTAACCACCTCTTGGTACCCCTTTCTTACAAGTCAATTTTGGGCCACATTTTGGCTCTAATCAATACTGTAAGTTACTTCTCACCATATTAGAGTCACTTTGCACCTTGTAAGAGTCACTTGCCATCAAATATTGGTACAATTAACATGTTAACATCATGTACATGCAATTAGAAATCCTTTTACAACCTCTTAGTGTCATATTCATACAAGTCAATTTTGATCCACATTTTGGTTCTAATTGACCATGTTAGTCACTTTTCACCATATTAGAGTCACTTTACACCCTATAAGAGTCACTTTCCACCATATATACAATAATTGATATGTTAACATCATATACATCTAATTTGACATCATTTTACCACCTATTAATGCCACTTTCATACAAAAGTTAATTTCGTTCCACATTTTGGCTCTAATCAACCATGTAAGTCACTTTTCACCATATTAGAGTCACTTTGCACCCTATAAGAGTCACTTGTCACCATATATTGATACAATTAACATGTTAACATACTATACATGCAATGAGAAATCCTTTTACCAACTCTTAGTGCCACATTCATACAAGTCAATTTTGGTCCACATTTTGGTTCTAATTAACCATGCAAGTCACTTTTCACCATATTAGAGTCATTTTGCACCCTATATGAGTCACTTTGCACCAAATATTTGTACAATTAACATGTTAACATCATATACATCCGATTTGACATCGTTTTACCACCTCTTAATTTCGCTTTCATACATGTCAAATTTGTCCCACATTTTGGTTCTAATCAACCATGTAAGTTACTTTTCACCATATTAGATTCACTTTGCAACCTATAAGAGTCACTTTCCACTATATATATAACAATTGACATGTTAACATCATATACATCAAATTTGACTTCCTTTTACCACCAATTAATGCCACTTTCATACAAGTTAATTTTGTTCCACATTTTGGCTCTAATCAACCATGTAACTCACTTTTCACCATATTAGAGTCACTTTGCACCCTAAAAGAGTCACTTTCCACCATATATACAAAAATTGATATGTTAACATCATATACATCTAGTTTGACATCCTTTTACCACATATTAAGGCCACTTTCATACAGGTTAATTTTGTTCCGTTTTTTGGCTCTAATCAACCATGTAAGTCACTTTTCACCATATTAGGGTCACTTTGCACCCTATAAGAGTCACTTGCCACCATATATTGATACAATTAACATGTTAACATCATGTAGATGCAATTAGACATCATTTAACCACCTCTTTGTACCCCTTTGTTACAAGTCAATTTTGGGCCATATTTTGGCTCCAATCAAACATGTAAGTGACTTCTAATAATATTAGAGTCACTTTGCACCTTAAAAGAGTCACTTGCCATCATATATTGGTAAAATTAACATGTTAACATCATGTACATGCAATTAGAAATCCTCTTACCAACTCGTAGTGCCACATTCATACAAGTCAATTTTGGTCCACATTTTGGTTCTAATTAACCATGTAAGTCACTTTTCACCATATTAGAGTCATTTTGCACCCTATATGAGTCACTTTCCACCAAATATTTGTACAATTAACATGTTAACATCATATACATCCGATTTGACATAATTTTACCACCTCTTTATTTCGCTTTCATACATGTCAATTTTGTCCCACATTTTGGTTCTAATCAACCATGTAAGTCACTTTTCACCATATTAGATTCACTTTGCAACCTAAAAGAGTCACTTTCCACCATATATATAATAATTGACATGTTAAGATCATATACATCTAATTTGACTTCCTTTTACCACCTATTAATGCCACTTTCATACAAGTTAATTTTGTTCCACATTTTGGCTCTAATCAATCATGTAAGTCACTTTTCACCATATTAGAGTCACTTTGCACCCTATAAGAGTCACTTGCCACCATATATTGATATAATTAAAATGTTAACATCATGTATATGCAATTAGATATCCTTTAACCACCTCTTGGTACCCCTTTCTTACAAGTCAATTTTGAGCCACATTTTGGCTCTAATCAATACTGTAAGTTACTTCTCACCATATTAGAGTCAATTTGCACCTTGTAAGAGTCACTTGCCATCAAATATTTGTACAATTAACATGTTAACATCATGTACATGCAATTAGAAATGCTTTTACAACCTCTTAATGCCACATTCATACAAAGTCAATTTTGGTTCAGATTTTGGTTCTAATTAACCATGTTAGTCACTTTTCACCATATTAGAGTCACTTTGCACCCTAAAAGAGTCACTTTTCACCATATATACAAAAATTGATATGTTAACATCATATACATGTAATTTGACATCCTTTTACCACATATTAAGACCACTTTCATACAAGTTAATTTTGTTCCTTTTTTTGGCTCTAATCAACCATGTGTCACTTTTCACCATATTAGGGTCACTTTGCACTCTATAAGAGTCACTTGCCACCATATATTGATACCATTAACATGTTAACATCATGTACATGCAATTAGACATCATTTAACCAACTCTTTGTACCCCTTTCTTACATTTAATTTTGGGCCATATTTTGGCTCCAATCAAACATGTAAGTGACTTCTCATAATATTAGAGTCACTTTGCACCTTAAAAGAGTCACTTGCATCATATATTGGTAAAATTAACATGTTAACATCAT
Source organism: Apium graveolens (assembly GCF_009905375.1). Classification (NCBI taxonomy): domain Eukaryota; kingdom Viridiplantae; phylum Streptophyta; class Magnoliopsida; order Apiales; family Apiaceae; genus Apium; species Apium graveolens. The sequence continues at coordinate 49,757 of NW_027420393.1, forward strand.
GTACATGCAATTAGAAATTCTTTTACCAACTCTTAGTGCCACATTCATACAAGTCAATTTTGGTCCACATTTTGGTTCTAATTAACTATGTAAGTCACTTTTCACCATATTAGAGTCATTTTGTACCTTATATACATCCAATTTGACACCGTTTTACCACATCTTCTTAGTTCCACTCTCATAGATGTCAATTTTGTTCAACATTTTGGTTCTAATCAACCATGTGAGTCACTTTTCACCATATCAGAGTCACTTTACACCCTATAAGAGTCACTTTCCACCATATATACAACAATTGATTTGTTAATATCATATACATCTAATTTGACATCATTTTACCACCTATTAATGCCACTTTCATACAAGTTAATTTTGTTCCACATTTTGGCTCTAATCAACCATGTAAGTCACTTTTCACCATATTAGAGTTACTTTGAACCCTATAACAGTCACTTACCACCATATATTGAAACATTTAACATGTTAACATCATGTACATGCAATTAGAAATCCTTTTACCACCTCTTAGTGCTACATTCATACAAGTCAATTTTGGTCCACATTTTGGTTCTAATTAACCATATAAGTCACTTTTCACCATATTAGAGTCATTTTGCACCCTATATGAGTCACTTTCCACCAAATATTTGTACAATTAACATGTTAAATACATCCGATTTAACATCCTTTTACCACCTCTTAATTTCGCTTTCATACATGTCAATTTTGTCCCATATTTTGGTTCTAATCAACCGTGTAAGTCACTTTTCACCATATTAGATTGACTTTGCAACCTATAAAAGTCACTTTCCACCATATAACAATTGACATGTTAACATCATATACATCTAATTTGACATCCTTTTACCACCTATTAATGCCACTTTCATACAAGTTAATATTGTTCCACATTTTGGCTCTAATCAACCATGTAAGTCACTTTTCACCATATTAGAGTCACTTTGCATCCTATAACAGTCACTTGCCACCATATATTGATACAATTAACATGTTAACATCATGTATATGCAATTAGACATCCTTTAACCGCCTCTTGGTACCCCTTTCTTACAAGTCAATTTTGGGCCACATTTTGGCTCTAATCAATACTATAAGTTACTTCTCACCATATTAGAGTAACTTTGCTCCTTGTAAGAGTCACTTGCCATCAAATATTGGTACAATTAACATGTTAACATCATGTACATGCAATTAGAAATCCTTTTACAACTTCTTAGTGCCACATTCATACAAGTCAATTTTGGTCCACATTTTGGTTATAATTAACCATGTTAGTCACTTTTCACCATATTAGAGTCACGTTACTTTCCACCATATATACAACAATTGATATGTTAACATCATATACATCTAATTTGACATCATTTTACCACCTATTAATGCCACTTTCATATAAGTTAATTTCGTTCACATTTTGGCTCTAATCAACCATGTAAGTCACTTTTCATCATATTAGAGTCACTTTGCACCTTATAAGAGTCACTTGCCACCATATATTGATACAATTAAAATGTTAACATCCTGTACATGTAATGAGAAAAACTTTTACCACCTCTTAGTGCCACATTCATACAAGTCAATTTTGGTCCACATTTTGGTTCTAATTAACCATGTAAGTCACTTTTCACCATATTAGAGTCATTTTGCACCCTATATGAGTCACTTTCCACCAAATATTTGTACAATTAACATGTTAACATCATATACTTCACTTAGCAAAAAAAAAAAATTAACATCATATACATCCGATTTGACATCCTTTTACCACCTCTTAATTTCGCTTTCATACATGTCAATTTTGTCCCACATTTTGGTTCTAATCAACCTTGTAAGTACTTTTCACCATATTAGATTCACTTTGCAACCTATAAGAGTCACTTTCCACCATATATATAACAATTGACATGTTAACATCATATACATCTAATTTGACTTCCTTTTACCTCCAATTAATGCCACTTTCATACAAGTTAATTTTGTTCCACATTCTGGCTCTAATCAAACATGTAAGTCACTTTTCACCATATTAGAGTCACTTTGCACCCTATAAGAGTCACTTGCCACCATATATTGATACAATTAACATGTTAACATCATGTATATGCAATTAGACATCCTTTAACCATCTCTTGGTACCCCTTTCTTACAAGTCAATTTTGGGCCACATTTTGGCTCTAATCAATACTGTAAGTTACTTCTCACTATATTAGAGTCACTTTGCACCTTGTAAGAGTCACGTGCCATCAAATATTGGTACAATTAACATGTTAACATCATGTACATGCAATTAGAAATCCTTTTACAACCTCTTAGTGCCACATTCATACAAGTCAATTTTGATCCACATTTTGGTTCTAATTAACCATGTTAGTCACTTTTCACCATATTAGAGTCACTTTGCACCCTATAAGAGTCACTTTCCACCATTTATACAACAATTGATATGTTAACATCATATACATCTAATTTGACATCATTTTACCACCTATTAATGCCACTTTCATACAAGTTAATTTCGTTCCACATTTTGGCTCTAATCAACCATGTAAGTCATTTTTCACCATATTAGAGTCACTTTGCACCCTATAAGAGTCACTTGCCACCATATATTGATACAATTAACATGTTACCATACTATACATGCAATGAGAAATCCTTTTACCAACTCTTAGTGCCACATTCATACAAGTCAATTTTGGTCCACATTTTGGTTCTAATTAACCAAGTAAGTCGCAATTCACCATATTAGAGTCATTTTGCACCCTATATGAGTCACTTTCCACCAAATATTTGTACAATTAACATGTTAACATCATATACATCCGATTTAACATCCTTTTACCACCTCTTAATTTCGCTTTCAACATGTCAATTTTGTCCCACATTTTGGTTCTAATCAACCATGTAAGTCACTTTTCACCATATTAGATTCACTTTGCAACCTATAAGAGTCACTTTCCACCATATATATAACAATTGACATGTTAACATCATATACATCTAATTTGACTTCCTTTTACCACCCATTAATGCCACTTTCATAAAAGTTAATTTTGTTCCACATTTTGGCTCTAATCAACCATGTAAGTCACTTTTCACCATATTAGAGTCACTTTGTACCATATAAGAGTCACTTGCCACCATATATTGATACAATTAACATGTTAACATCATGTATATGTAATTAGACATCCTTTAACCACCTCTTGGTACCCCTTTCTTACAAGTCAATTTTGGGCCACATTTTGGCTCTAATCAATACTGTAAGTTACTTCTCACCATATTAGAGTCACTTTGCACCTTGTAAGAGTCACTTGCCATCAAATATTGGTACAATTAACATGTTAACATCATGTACATGTAATTAGAAATCCTTTTACAACCTCTTAGTGTCACATTCATACAAGTCAATTTTGGTCCACATTTTGGTTCTAATTGACCATGTTAGTCATTTTTCACCATATTAGAGTCACTTTACACCCTATAAGAGTCACTTTCCACCATATATACAATAATTGATATGTTAACATCATATACATCTAATTTGACATCATTTTACCACCTATTAATGCCACTTTCATACAAAAGTTAATTTCGTTCCACATTTTGGCTCTAATCAACCATGTAAGTCACTTTTCACCATATTAGAGTCACTTTGCACCCTATAAGAGTCACTTGTCACCATATATTGATACAATTAACATGTTAACATACTATACATGCAATGAGAAATCCTTTTACCAACTCTTAGTGCCACATTCATACAAGTCAATTTTGGTCCACATTTTGGTTCTAATTAACCATGCAAGTCACTTTTCACCATATTAGAGTCATTTTGCACCCTATATGAGTCACTTTCCACCAAATATTTGTACAATTAACATGTTAACATCATATACATCCGATTTGACATCGTTTTACCACCTCTTAATTTCGCTTTCATACATGTCAAATTTGTCCCACATTTTAGTTCTAATCAACCATGTAAGTTACTTTTCACCATATTAGATTCACTTTGCAACCTATAAGAGTCACTTTCCACTATATATATAACAATTGACATGTTAACATCATATACATCAAATTTGACTTCCTTTTACCACCAATTAATGCCACTTTCATACAAGTTAATTTTGTTCCACATTTTGGCTCTAATCAACCATGTAACTCACTTTTCACCATATTAGAGTCACTTTGCACCCTAAAAGAGTCACTTTCCATCATATATACAAAAATTGATATGTTAACATCATATACATCTAGTTTGACATCCTTTTACCACATATTAAGGCCACTTTCATACAAGTTAATTTTGTTCCGTTTTTTGGCTCTATTCAACCATGTAAGTCACTTTTCACCATATTAGGGTCACTTTGCACCCTATAAGAGTCACTTGCCACCATATATTGATACAATTAACATGTTAACATCATGTAGATGCAATTAGACATCATTTAACCACCTCTTTGTACCCCTTTGTTACAAGTCAATTTTGGGCCATATTTTGGCTCCAATCAAACATGTAAGTGACTTCTCATAATATTAGAGTCACTTTGCACCTTAAAAGAGTCACTTGCCATCATATATTGGTAAAATTAACATGTTAACATCATGTACATGCAATTAGAAATCCTCTTACCAACTCTTAGTGCCACATTCATACAAGTCAATTTTGGTCCACATTTTGGTTCTAATTAACCATGTAAGTCACTTTTCACCATATTAGAGTCATTTTGCACCCTATATGAGTCACTTTCCACCAAATATTTGTACAATTAACATGTTAACATCATATACATCCGATTTGACATAATTTTACCACCTCTTTATTTCGCTTTCATACATGTCAATTTTGTCCCACATTTTGGTTCTAATCAACCATGTAAGTCACTTTTCACCATATTAGATTCACTTTGCAACCTAAAAGAGTCACTTTCCACCATATATATAATAATTGACATGTTAAGATCATATACATCTAATTTGACTTCCTTTTACCACCTATTAATGCCACTTTCATACAAGTTAATTTTGTTCCACATTTTGGCTCTAATCAACCATGTAAGTCACTTTTCACCATATTAGAGTCACTTTGCACCCTATAAGAGTCACTTGCCACCATATATTGATACAATTAAAATGTTAACATCATGTATATGCAATTAGATATCCTTTAACCACCTCTTGGTACCCCTTTCTTACAAGTCAATTTTGAGCCACATTTTGGCTCTAATCAATACTGTAAGTTACTTCTCACCATATTAGAGTCAATTTGCACCTTGTAAGAGTCACTTGCCATCAAATATTTGTACAATTAACATGTTAACATCATGTACATGCAATTAGAAATGCTTTTACAACCTCTTAATGCCACATTCATACAAGTCAATTTTGGTTCAGATTTTGGTTCTAATTAACCATGTTAGTCACTTTTCACCATATTAGAGTCACTTTGCACCCTAAAAGAGTCACTTTTCACCATATATACAAAAATTGATATGTTAACATCATATACATGTAATTTGACATCCTTTTACCACATATTAAGACCACTTTCATACAAGTTAATTTTGTTCCTTTTTTTGGCTCTAATCAACCATGTGTCACTTTTCACCATATTAGGGTCACTTTGCACTCTATAAGAGTCACTTGCCACCATATATTGATACCATTAACATGTTAACATCATGTACATGCAATTAGACATCATTTAACCACCTCTTTGTACCCCTTTCTTACATTTAATTTTGGGCCATATTTTGGCTCCAATCAAACATGTAAGTGACTTCTCATAATATTAGAGTCACTTTGCACCTTAAAAGAGTCACTTGCATCATATATTGGTAAAATTAACATGTTAACATCATGTACATGCAATTAGAAATTCTTTTACCAACTCTTAGTGCCACATTCATACAAGTCAATTTTGGTCCACATTTTGGTTCTAATTAACTATGTAAGTCACTTTTCACCATATTAGAGTCATTTTGTACCCTATATACATCCAATTTGACACCGTTTTACCACATCTTCTTAGTTCCACTCTCATAGATGTCAGTTTTGTTCAACATTTTGGTTCTAATCAACCATGTGAGTCACTTTTCACCATATCAGAGTCACTTTACACCCTATAAGAGTCACTTTCCACCATATATACAACAATTGATTTGTTAATATCATATACATCTAATTTGACATCATTTTACCACCTATTAATGCCACTTTCATACAAGTTAATTTTGTTCCACATTTTGGCTCTAATCAACCATGTAAGTCACTTTTCACCATATTAGAGTCACTTTGAACCCTATAACAGTCACTTACCACCATATATTGAAACATTTAACATGTTAACATCATGTACATGCAATTAGAAATCCTTTTACCACCTCTTAGTGCTACATTCATACAAGTCAATTTTGGTCCACATTTTGGTTCTAATTAACCATATAAGTCACTTTTCACCATATTAGAGTCATTTTGCACCCTATATGAGTCACTTTCCACCAAATATTTGTACAATTAACATGTTAACATCATATACATCCGATTTGACATCCTTTTACCACCTCTTAATTTCGCTTTCATACATGTCAATTTTGTCCCATATTTTGGTTCTAATCAACCGTGTAAGTCACTTTTCACCATATTAGATTGACTTTGCAACCTATAAAAGTCACTTTCCACCATATAACAATTGACATGTTAACATCATATACATCTAATTTGACATCCTTTTACCACCTATTAATGCCACTTTCATACAAGTTAATATTGTTCCACATTTTGGCTCTAATCAACCATGTAAGTCACTTTTCACCATATTAGAGTCACTTTGCATCCTATAACAGTCACTTGCCACCATATATTGATACAATTAACATGTTAACATCATGTATATGCAATTAGACATCCTTTAACCGCCTCTTGGTATCCCTTTCTTACAAGTCAATTTTGGGCCACATTTTGGCTCTAATCAATACTATAAGTTACTTCTCACCATATTAGAGTAACTTTGCACCTTGTAAGAGTCACTTGCCATCAAATATTGGTACAATTAACATGTTAACATCATGTACATGCAATTAGAAATCCTTTTACAACTTCTTAGTGCCACATTCATACAAGTCAATTTTGGTCCACATTTTGGTTATAATTAACCATGTTAGTCACTTTTCACCATATTAGAGTCACGTTACTTTCCACCATATATACAACAATTGATATGTTAACATCATATACATCTAATTTGACATCATTTTACCACCTATTAATGCCACTTTCATATAAGTTAATTTCGTTCACATTTTGGCTCTAATCAACCATGTAAGTCACTTTTCATCATATTAGAGTCACTTTGCACCTTATAAGAGTCACTTGCCACCATATATTGATACAATTAAAATGTTAACATCCTGTACATGTAATGAGAAAAACTTTTACCACCTCTTAGTGCCACATTCATACAAGTCAATTTTGGTCCACATTTTGGTTCTAATTAACCATGTAAGTCACTTTTCACCATATTAGAGTCATTTTGCACCCTATATGAGTCACTTTCCACCAAATATTTGTACAATTAACATGTTAACATCATATACTTCACTTAGCAAAAAAAAAAAAATTAACATCATATACATCCGATTTGACATCCTTTTACCACCTCTTAATTTCGCTTTCATACATGTCAATTTTGTCCCACATTTTGGTTCTAATCAACCTTGTAAGTTACTTTTCACCATATTAGATTCACTTTGCAACCTATAAGAGTCACTTTCCACCATATATATAACAATTGACATGTTAACATCATATACATCTAATTTGACTTCCTTTTACCACCAATTAATGCCACTTTCATACAAGTTAATTTTGTTCCACATTTTGGCTCTAATCAAACATGTAAGTCACTTTTCACCATATTAGAGTCACTTTGCACCCTATAAGAGTCACTTGCCACCATATATTGATACAATTAACATGTTAACATCATGTATATGCAATTAGACATCCTTTAACCATCTCTTGGTACCCCTTTCTTACAAGTCAATTTTGGGCCACATTTTGGCTCTAATCAATACTGTAAGTTACTTCTCACTATATTAGAGTCACTTTGCACCTTGTAAGAGTCACGTGCCATCAAATATTGGTACAATTAACATGTTAACATCATGTACATGCAATTAGAAATCCTTTTACAACCTCTTAGTGCCACATTCATACAAGTCAATTTTGGTCCACATTTTGGTTTTAATTAACCGTGTTAGTCACTTTTCACCATATTAGAGTCACTTTGCACCCTATAAGAGTCACTTTCCACCATATATATAACAATTGACATGTTAACATCATATACATCTAATTTGACATCCTTTTACCACCTATTAATGCCACTTTCATACAAGTTAATTTTGTTCCACATTTTGACTCTAATCTACCATGTAAGTCACTTTTCACCATATAAGAGTCACTTTGCACCCTATAAGAGTCACTTGTTACCATATATTGATACAATTAACATGTTAACATCATGTACATGCAAATAGACATCCTTTAACCACATCTTGGTACCCCTTTCTTACAAAGTCAATTTTGGGCCACATTTTGGCTCTAATCAATCATGTCAGTTACTTCTCACCATATTAGAGTCACTTTGCACCTTATAAGAGTCACTTGCCATCAAATATTGGTACAATTAACATGTTAACATCATTTACATGCATTTAGAAATGCTTTTACAACCTCGTAATGCCACATTCATACAAGTCAATTTTGGTCCAGATTTTGGTTCTAATTAACCATGTTAGTCACTTTTCACATTATTAGAGTAACTTTGCACCCTAAAAGAGTCACTTTCCACCATATATACAAAAATTGATATGTTAACATCATATACATGTAATTTGGCATCCTTTTACCACATATTAAGACCACTTTCATACAAGTTAATTTTGTTCCTTTTTTTTGGCTCTAATCAACCATGTAAGTCACTTTTCACCATATAAGGGTCACTTTGCACCCTATAAGAGTCACTTGCCACCATATATTGATACAATTAACAAGTTAACATCTTGTACATGCAATTAGACATCATTTAACCACCTCTTTGTACCCCATTCTTACAAGTCAATTTTGGGCCATATTTTGGCTCCAATCAAACATGTAAGTGACTTCTCATAATATTAGAGTCACTTTGCACCTTAAAAGAGTCACTTGCCATCATATATTGGTAAAATTAACATGTTAACATCATGTACATGCAATTAGAAATTCTTTTACCAACTCTTAGTGCCACATTCAAACAAGTCAATTTTGGTCCACATTTTGGTTCTAATTAACTATGTAAGTCACTTTTCACCATATTAGAGTCATTTTGCACCCTATATACATCCAATTTGACACCGTTTTACCACATCTTCTTAGTTCCACTCTCATAGATGTCAATTTTGTTCAACATTTTGGTTCTAATCAACCATGTGAGTCACTTTTCACCATATCAGAGTCACTTTACACCCTATAAGAGTCACTTTCCACCATATATACAACAATTGATTTGTTAATATCATATACATCTAATTTGACATCATTTTACCACCTATTAATGCCACTTTCATACAAGTTAATTTTGTTCCACATTTTGGCTCTAATCAACCATGTAAGTCACTTTTCACCATATTAGAGTCACTTTGAACCCTATAACAGTCACTTACCACCATATATTGAAACATTTAACATGTTAACATCATGTACATGCAATTAGAAATCCTTTTACCACCTCTTAGTGCTACATTCATACAAGTCAATTTTGGTCCACATTTTGGTTCTAATTAACCATATAAGTCACTTTTCACCATATTAGAGTCATTTTGCACCCTATATGAGTCACTTTCCACCAAATATTTGTACAATTAACATGTTAACATCATATACATCCGATTTGACATCCTTTTACCACCTCTTAATTTCGCTTTCATACATGTCAATTTTGTCCCATATTTTGGTTCTAATCAACCGTGTAAGTCACTTTTCACCATATTAGATTGACTTTGCAACCTATAAAAGTCACTTTCCACCATATAACAATTGACATGTTAACATCATATACATCTAATTTGACATCCTTTTACCACCTATTAATGCCACTTTCATACAAGTTAATATTGTTCCACATTTTGGCTCTAATCAACCATGTAAGTCACTTTTCACCATATTAGAGTCACTTTGCATCCTATAACAGTCACTTGCCACCATATATTGATACAATTAACATGTTAACATCATGTATATGCAATTAGACATCCTTTAACCGCCTCTTGGTACCCCTTTCTTACAAGTCAATTTTGGGCCACATTTTGGCTCTAATCAATACTATAAGTTACTTCTCACCATATTAGAGTAACTTTGCACCTTGTAAGAGTCACTTGCCATCAAATATTGGTACAATTAACATGTTAACATCATGTACATGCAATTAGAAATCCTTTTACAACTTCTTAGTGCCACATTCATACAAGTCAATTTTGGTCCACATTTTGGTTATAATTAACCATGTTAGTCACTTTTCACCATATTAGAGTCACGTTACTTTCCACCATATATACAACAATTGATATGTTAACATCATATACATCTAATTTGACATCATTTTACCACCTATTAATGCCACTTTCATATAAGTTAATTTCGTTCACATTTTGGCTCTAATCAACCATGTACTCACTTTTCATCATATTAGAGTCACTTTGCACCTTATAAGAGTCACTTGCCACCATATATTGATACAATTAAAATGTTAACATCCTGTACATGTAATGAGAAAAACTTTTACCACCTCTTAGTGCCACATTCATACAAGTCAATTTTGGTCCACATTTTGGTTCTAATTAACCATGTAAGTCACTTTTCACCATATTAGAGTCATTTTGCACCCTATATGAGTCACTTTCCACCAAATATTTGTACAATTAACATGTTAAAACCATATAATCCGATTTGACATCCTTTTACCACCTCTTAATTTCGCTTTCATACATGTCAATTTTGTCCCACATTTTGGTTCTAATCAACCATGTAAGTCACTTTTCACCATATTAGATTCACTTTGCAACCTATAAGAGTCACTTTCCACCATATATATAACAATTTACATGTTAAGATCATATATATCTAATTTGACTTCCTTTTACCACCCATTAATGCCACTTTCATACAAGTTAATTTTGTTCCACATTTTGGCTCTAATCAACCATGTAAGTCACTTTTCACCATATTAGAGTCACTTTGCACCCTATAAGAGTCCCTTGCCACCATATATTGATACAATTAACATGTTAACATCATGTATATGCAATTAGACATCCTTTAACCACCTCTTGGTACACCTTTCTTACAAGTCAATTTTGGGCCACATTTTGGCTCTAATCAATACTGTAAGTTACTTCTCACCATATTAGAGTCACTTTGCACCTTGTAAGAGTCACTTGCAATCAAATATTGGTACAATTAACATGTTAACATCATGTACATGCAATTAGAAATTCTTTTACAACCTCTTAGTGCCACATTCATACAAGTCAATTTTGGTCCACATTTTGGTTCTAATTAACCATGTTAGTCACTTTTCACCATATTAGAGTCACTTTGCACCCTATAAGAGTCACTTTCCACCATTTATACAACAATTGATATGTTAACATCATATACATCTAATTTGACATCATTTTACCACCTATTAATGCCACTTTCGTACAAGTAAATTTCGTTCCACATTTTGCCTCTAATCAACCATGTAAGTCACTTTTCACCATATTAGAGTCACTTTGCACCCTATAAGAGTCACTTGCCACCATATATTGATACAATTAACATGTTACCATACTATACATGCAATGAGAAATCCTTTTACCAACTCTTAGTGCCATATTCATACAAGTCAATTTTGGTCCACATTTTGGTTCTAATTAACCATGTAAGTCGCTTTTCACCATATTAGAGTCATTTTGCACCCTATATGAGTCACTTTCCACCAAATATTTGTACAATTAACATGTTAACATCATATACATCCGATTTAACATCCTTTTACCACCTCTTAATTTCGCTTTCAACATGTCAATTTTGTCCCACATTTTGGTTCTTATCAACCATGTAAGTCACTTTTCACCATATTAGATTCACTTTGCAACCTATAAGAGTCACTTTCCACCATATATATAACAATTGACATGTTAACATCATATACATCTAATTTGACATCCTTTTACCACCTATTAATGCCACTTTCATACAAGTTAATTTGGTTCCACATTTTGGCTCTAATCAACCATGTAAGTCACTTTTCACCATATTAGAGCCACTTTGCACCCTATAAGAGTCACTTGCCACCATATATTGTTACAATAAACATCTAAACATCATGTATATGCAATTAGACTTCCCTTAACCACTTCTTGGTACCCCTTTCTTACAAGTAAATTTTGGGCCACATTTTGGCTCTAATCAATACTGTAAGTTACTTCTCACCATATTAGAGTTATTTTGCACCTTGTAAGAGTCACTTGCCATCAAATATTGGTACAATTAACATGTTAACATCATGTGCATGCAATTAGAAATCCTTTTACAACCTCTTAGTGTCACATTTATACAAGTCAATTTTGGTCCATATTTTGGTTCTAATTGACCATGTTAGTCACTTTTCACCATATTAGAGTCACTTTGCACCCTATAAGAGTCACTTTCCACCATATTTACAACAATTGATATGATAACATCATATACATCTAATTTGACATCCTTTTATCACCTATTAATGCCACTTTCATACAAGTTAATTTTGTTCCACATTTTGGCTCTAATCAACCATGTAAGTCACTTTTCACCATATTAGAGTCACTTTGCACCCTATAAGAGTCACTTGCCGCCATATATTGATACAATTAACATGTTAACATCATGTACATGCAATTAGAAATCCTTTTACCACCTCTTAGTACCACATTCATACAAGTCAATTTTGGTCCACATTTTGGTTCTAATTAACCATGTAAGTCACTTTTCACCATATTAGAGTGATTTTGCACCCAATATGAGTCACTTTCCACCAAATATTTGTACAATTAACATGTTAACATCATATACATCCGATTTGACATCCTTTTACCACCTCTTAATTTCGCTTTCATACATGTCAATTTTGTCCCACATTTTAGTTCTAATCAAACATGTAAGTCACTTTTCACCATATTAGATTCACTTTGCAACCTATAAGAGTCACTTTCTACCATATATATAACAATTGACATGTTAAGATCATATACATCTAATTTGACTTCCTTTTACCACCTATTAATGCCACTTTCATACAAGTTAATTTTGTTCCACATTTTGGCTCTCTTATCAACCATGTAAGTCACTTTTCACCATATTAGAGTCACTTTGCACCCTATAAGAGTCACTTGCCACCATATATTGATACAATTAACATGTTAACATCATGTATATGCAATTAGACATCCTTTAACCACCTCTTGGTACACTTTCTTACAAGTCAATTTTGGGCCACATTTTGGCTCTAATCAATACTGTAAGTTACTTCTCACCATATTAGAGTCACTTTGCACCTTGTAAGAGTCACTTGCAATCGAATATTGGTACAATTAACATGTTAACATCATGTACATGCAATTAGAAATCCTTTTACAACCTCTTAGTGCCACATTCATACAAGTCAATTTTGGACCACATTTTGGTTCTAATTAACCATGTTAGTCACTTTTCACCATATTAGAGTCACTTTGCACCCTATAAGAGTCACTTTCCACCATATATACAACAATTGATATGTTAACATCATATACATCTAATTTGACATCATTTTACCACCTATTAATGCCACTTTCATACAAAAGTTAATTTTGTTCCACATTTTGGCTCTAATCAACCATGTAAGTCACTTTTCACCATATTAGAGTCACTTTGCACCCTATAAGAGTCACTTTCCCCTCATATTGATACAATTAACATGTTAACATCATGTACATGCAATTACACATCCTTTAACCACCTTTTGGTACCCCTTTCCTACAAGTCAATTTTGGGCCATATTTTGGCTCTAATCAATCATGTAAGTGACTTATCACCATATTAGAGTCACTTTGCACCCTATAAGAGTCACTTGTCACCATATATTGTTACAATTAACATGTTAACATACTATACATGCAATGAGAAATCCTTTTACCAATTCTTAGTGCCACATTCATACAAGTCAATTTTGGTCCACATTTTGGTTCTAATTAACCATGCAAGTCACTTTTCACCATATTAGAGTCATTTTGCACCCTATATGAGTCACTTTCCACCAAAGATTTGTACAATTAACATGTTAACATCATATACATCCGATTTGACATCCTTTTACCACCTCTTAATTTCGTTTTCATACATGTCAATTTTGTCCCACATTTTGGTTCTAATCAACCATGTAAGTTACTTTTCACCATATTAGATTCACTTTGCAACCTATAAGAGTCACTTTCCACTATATATATAACAATTGACATGTTAACATCATATACATCAAATTTGACTTCCTTATACCACCAATTAATGCCACTTTCATACAAGTTAATTTTGTTCCACATTTTGGCTCTATTCAACCATGTAAGTCACTTTTCACCATATTAGAGTCACTTTGCACCCTATAAGAGTCACTTTCCACCATATATTGATACAATTAACATGTTAACATCATGTATATGCAATTAGACATCCTTTAACCACCTCTTGGTACCCCTTTCTTACAAGTCAATTTTGGGCCACATTTTGGCTCTAATCAATACTGTAAGTTACTTCTCACCATATTAGAGTCACTTTGCACCCTATAATAGTCACTTGCCACCATATATTGATACAATTAACATGTTAACATCATGTACATGCAATTAGACATCCTTTAACCATCTCTTGGTACCCCTTTCTTACAAGTCAATTTTGGGCCACATTTTGGCTCAAATCAAACATGTAAGTGACTTCTCACAATATTAGAGACACTTTGCACCTTATAAGAGTCACTTACCATCATATATTGGTACAATTAACATGTTAACATCATGTACATGCAATTAGAAATCCTTTTACAACCTCTTAGTACCACATTCATACAAGTCAATTTTGGTCCACATTTTGGTTGTAATTAACCGTGTTAGTCACTTTTCACCATATTAGAGTCACTTTGCACCCTATAAGAGTCACTTTCCACGATATATATAACAATTGACATGTTAACATCATATACATCTAATTTGACATCCTTTTACCACCTATTAATGCCACTTTCATACAAGTTAATTTTGTTCCACATTTTGGCTCTAATCAACCATGTAAGTCACTTTTCACCATATTAGAGTCACTTTGCACCCTAAAAGAGTCAGTTTCCACCATATATACAAAAATTGATATGTTAACATCATATACATCTAGTTTGACATTCTTTTACCACATATTAAGGCCACTTTCATACAAGTTAATTTTGTTCCGTTTTTAGCTCTAATCAACCAAGTCACTTTTCACCATATTAGGGTCACTTTGCACCCTATAAGAGTCACTTGCCACCATATATTGTTACAATTAACATGTTAACATCATGTAGATGCAATTAGACATCATTTAACCACCTCTTTGTACCCCTTTCTTACAAGTCAATTTTGGGCAATATTTTGGCTCCAATCAAACATGTAAGTGACTTCTCATAATATTAGAGTCACTTTGCACCTTAAAAGAGTCACTTGCCATCATATATTGGTAAAATTAACATGTTAACATCATGTACATGCAATTAGAAATCCTCTTACCAACTCTTAGTGCCACATTCATACAAGTCAATTTTGGTCCACATTTTGGTTCTAATTAACCATGTAAGTCACTTTTCACCATATTAGAGTCATTTTGCACCCTATATGAGTCACTTTCCACCAAATATTTGTACAATTAACATGTTAACATCATATACATCCGATTTGATATAATTTTACCACCTCTTAATTTCGCTTTCATACATGTCAATTTTGTCCCACATTTTGGTTCTAATCAACCATGTAAGTCACTTTTCACCATATTAGATTCACTTTGCAACCTAAAAGAGTCACTTTCCACCATATATACAACAATTGATATGTTAACATCATATACATCTAATTTGACATCCTTTTATCACCTATTAATGCCACTTTCATACAAGTTAATTTTGTTCCACAATTTGGCTCTAATCAACCATGTAAGTCACTTTTGACCATATTAGAGTCACTTTGCACCCTATAAGAGTCACTTGCCACCATATATTGATACAAATAACATGTTAACATCCTGTACATGCAATTAGAAATCCTTATACCACCTCTTAGTGCCACATTCATACAAGTCAATTTTGGTCCACATTTTGGTTCTAATTAACCATGTAAGTTACTTTTCACCATATTAGAGTCATTTTGCACCCAATATGAGTCACTTTCCACCAAATATTTGTACAATTAACATGTTAACATCATATACATCCGATTTGACATCCTTTTACCACCTCTTAATTTCGCTTTCATACATGTCAATTTTGTCCCACATTTTGGTTCTAATCAACCATGTAAGTCACTTTTTACCATATTAGATTCACTTTGCAACCTATAAGAGTCACTTTCCACCATATATATAACAATTGACATGTTAAGATCATATACATCTAATTTGACTTCCTTTTACCACCTATTAATGCCCTTTCATACAATTTAATTTTGTTCCACATTTTGGCTCAAATCAACCATGTAAGTCACTTTTCACCATATTAGAGTCACTTTGCACCCTATAAGAGTCACTTGCCACCATATATTGATACAATTAACATGTTAACATCATGTATATGCAATTAGACATCCTTTAACCACCTCTTGGAACCCCTTTCTTACAAGTCAATTTTGGGCCACATTTTGGCTCTAATCAATACTGTAAGTTACTTCTCACCATATTAGAGTCACTTTGCACCTTGTAAGAGTCACTTGCCATCAAATATTGGTACAATTAACATGTTAACATCATGTACATACAATTAGAAATCCTTTTACAACCTCTTAGTGCCACATTCATACAAGTCAATTTTGGTCCACATTTTGATTCTAATTAACCATGTTAGTCACTTTTCACCATATTAGAGTCACTTTGCACCCTATAAGAGTCACTTTCCACTATATATACAACAATTGATATGTTAACATCATATACATCTAATTTGACATCCTTTTATCACCTATTAATGCCACTTTCATACAAGTTAATTTTGTTCCACAATTTGGCTCTAATCAACCATGTAAGTCACTTTTGACCATATTAGAGTCACTTTGCACCCTGTAAGAGTCACTTGCCACCATATATTGATACAATTAACATGTTAATATCATGTACATGCAATTAGACATCATTTAACCACCTCTTGGTACACCTTTCTTACAAGTCAATTTTGGGCCACATTTTGGCTCTAATCAATACTGTAAGTTACATCTCACCATATTAGAGTCACTTTGCACCTTGTAAGAGTCACTTGCCATCAAATATTGGTACCATTAACATGTTAACATCATGTACATGCAATTAGAAATCCTTTTACAACCTCTTAGTGCCACATTCATACAAGTCAATTTTAGTCCACATTTTGGTTCTAATTAACCATGTTAGTCACTTTTCACCATATTAGAGTCACTTTGCACCCTATAAGAGTCACTTTCCACCATATATACAACAATTGATATGTTAACATCATATACATCTAATTTGACATCCTTTTATCACCTATTAATGCCACTTTCATACAAGTTAATTTTGTTCCACAATTTGGCTCTAATCAACCATGTAAGTCACTTTTGACCATATTAGAGTAACTTTGCACCCTATAAGAGTCACTTGCCACCATATATTGATACAAACAACATGTTAACATCCTGTACATGCAATTAGAAATCCTTATACCACCTCTTAGTGCCACATTCATACAAGTCAATTTTGGTCCACATTTTGGTTCTAATTAACCATGTAAGTCACTTTTCACCATATTAGAGTCATTTTGCACCCAATATGAGTCACTTTCCACCAAATATTTGTACAATTAACATGTTAACATCATATACATCCGATTTGACATCCTTTTACCACCTCTTAATTTCGCTTTCATACATTTCAATTTTGTCCCACATTTTGGTTCTAATCAACCATGTAAGTCACTTTTTACCATATTAGATTCACTTTGCAACCTATAAGAGTCACTTTCCACCATTCAATTCGTAGTACCGCTAGAGTCCACTTCTTCCCCATACTACGAGTGAAAGGGAAAAAGTAAAGACTACCATTAAAGCAGCCCAAGCGAGACTTACTATATCCATGTGAATTATGTCCCCTATCTCTATGAAGGAATTATTCCATTATTGCTCATTAATAATAGTCGAATCAACGGCGCAGAGTCAAAAAGGGACTCATATATATAACAATTGACATGTTAAGATCATATACATCTAATTTGACTTCCTTTTACCACCTATTAATGCCCTTTCATACAATTTAATTTTGTTCCACATTTTGGCTCAAATCAACCATGTAAGTCACTTTTCACCATATTAGAGTCACTTTGCACCCTATAAGAGTCACTTGCCACCATACATTGATACAATTAACATGTTAACATCATGTATATGCAATTAGACATCCTTTAACCACCTCTTGGTACCCCTTTCTTACAAGTCAATTTTGGGCCACATTTTGGCTCTAATCAATACTGTAAGTTACTTCTCACCATATTAGAGTCACTTTGCACCTTGTAAGAGTCACTTGCCATCAAATATTGGTACAATTAATATGTTAACATCATGTACATGCAATTAGAAATCCTTTTACAACTTCTTAGTGCCACAGTCATACAAGTCAATTTTGGTCCACATTTTAGTTCTAATTAACCATGTTAGTCACTTTTCACCATATTAGAGTCACTTTGCACCCTATAAGAGTCACTTTCCACCATATATATAACAATTGACATGTTACCATCATATACATCTAATTTGACATCCTTTTACCACCTATTAATGCCACTTTCATACAAGTTAATTTTGTTCCACATTTTGGCTCTAATCAACCATGTAAGTCACTTTTCACCATATTAGAGTCACTTTGCACCCTATAAGAGTCACTTGCTACCATATATTGATACAATTAACATGTTAGCATCATGTACATGCAATTAGACTTCCTTTAACCACCTCTTGGTACCCCTTTCTTACAAGTCAATTTTGGGCCACATTTTGGCTCTAATCAATACTGTAAGTTACTTCTCACCATATTAGAGTCACTTTGCACCTTGTAAGAGTCACTTGCCATCAAATATTGGTACAATTAACATGTTAACATCATGTACATGCAATTAGAAATCCTTTTACAACCTCTTAGTACCACATTCATACAAGTCAATTTTTGTCCACATTTTGGTTGTAATTAACCGTGTTATTCACTTTTCACCATATTAGAGTCACTTTGCACCCTATAAGAGTCACTTTCCATGATATATATAACAATTGACATGTTAACATCATATACATCTAATTTGACTTCCTTTTACCACCTATTAATGCCCTTTCATACAAGTTAATTTTGTTCCACATTTTGGCTCAAATCAACCATGTAAGTCACTTTTCACCATATTAGAGTCACTTTGCACCCTATAAGAGTCACTTGCCACCATATATTGATACAATTAACATGTTAACATCATGTATATGCAATTAGACATCCTTTAACCACCTCTTGGTACCCCTTTCTTACAAGTCAATTTTGGGCCACATTTTGGCTCTAATCAATACTATAAGTTACTTCTCACCATATTAGAGTCACTTTGCACCTTGTAAGAGTCACTTGCCATCAAATATTGGTACAATTAATATGTTAACATCATGTACATACAATTAGAAATCCTTTTACAACCTCTTAGTGCCACAGTCATACAAGTCAATTTTGTCCCACATTTTGGTTCTAATCAACCATGTAAGTTACTTTTCACCATATTAGATTCACTTTGCAACCTATAAGAGTCACTTTCCACTATATATATAACAATTGACATGTTAACATCATATACATCAAATTTGACTTCCTTTTACCACCAATTAATGCCACTTTCATACAAGTTAATTTTGTTCCACATTTTGGCTCTATTCAACCATGTAAGTCACTTTTCACCATATTAGAGTCACTTTGCACCCTATAAGAGTCACTTGCCACTATATATTGATACAATTAACATGTTAACATCATGTATATGCAATTAGACATCCTTTAACCACCTCTTGGTACCCCTTTCTTACAAGTCAATTTTGGGCCATATTTTGGCTCTAATCAATACTGTAAGTTACTTCTCACCATATTAGAGTCACTTTGCACCTTGTAAGAGTCACTTGCCATCAAATATTGGTACAATTAACATGTTAACATCATGTACATGCAATTAGAAATCCTTTTGCAACCTCTTAGTACCACATTCATACAAGTCAATTTTGGTCCACATTTTGGTTGTAATTAACTGTGTTAGTCACTTTTCACCATATTAGAGTCACTTTGCACCCTATAAGAGTCACTTTCCACGATATATATAACAATTGACATGTTAACATCATATACATCTAATTTGACATCCTTTTACCACCTATTAATGCCACTTTCATACAAGTTAATTTTGTTCCACATTTTAGCTCTAATCAACCATGTAAGTCACTTTTCACCATATTAGAGTCACTTTGCACCCTAAAAGAGTCACTTTCCACCATATATACAAAAATTGATATGTTAACATCATATACATCTAGTTTGACATTCTTTTACCACATATTAAGGCCACTTTCATACAAGTTAATTTTGTTCCGTTTTTGGCTCTAATCAACCATGTAAGTCACTTTTCACGATATTAGGGTCACTTTGCACCCTATAAGAGTCACTTGCCACCATATATTGATACAATTAACATGCTAACATCATGTAGATGCAATTAGACATCATTTAACCACCTCTTTGTACCCCTTTCTTACAAGTCAATTTTGGGCAATATTTTGGCTCCAATCAAACATGTAAGTGACTTCTCATAATATTAGAGTCACTTTGCACCTTAAAAGAGTCACTTGCCATCATATATTGGTAAAATTAACATGTTAACATCATGTACATGCAATTAGAAATCCTCTTACCAACTCTTAGTGCCACATTCATACAAGTCAATTTTTGTCCGCATTTTGGTTCTAATTAACCATGTTAGTCACTTTTCACCATATTAGAGTCACTTTGCACCCTATATGAGTCACTTTCCACCAAATATTTGTACAATTAACATGTTAACATCATATACATCCGATTTGATATAATTTTACCACCTCTTAATTTCGCTTTCATACATGTCAATTTTGTCCCACATTTTGGTTCTAATCAACCATGTAAGTCACTTTTCACCATATTAGATTCACTTTGCAACCTAAAAGAGTCACTTTCCACCATATATATAACAATTGACATGTTAAGATCATATACATCTAATTTGACTTCCTTTTAGCACCTATTAATGCCACTTTCATACAAGTTAATTTTGTTCCACATTTTGGCTCTAATCAACCATGTAAGTCACTTTTCACCATATTAGAGTCACTTTGCACCCTATAAGAGTCACTTGCCACCATATATTGATACAATTAAAATGTTAACATCATGTATATGTAATTAGATATCCTTTAACCACCTCTTGGTACCCCTTTCTTACAAGTCAATTTTGAGCCACATTTTGGCTCTAATCAATACTGTAAGTTACTTCTCACCATATTAGAGTCACTTTGCACCTTGTAAGAGTCACTTGCCATCAAATATTAGTACAGTTAACATGTTAACATCATGTACATGCAATTAGAAATCCTTTTACAACCTCTTAGTGCCACATTCATACAAGTCAATTTTGGTCCACATTTTGGTTCTAATTAACCATGTTAGTCACTTTTCACCATATTAGAGTCACTTTGCACCCTATATGAGTCACTTTCCACTATATATACAACAATTGATATGTTAACATCATATACATCTAATTTGACATCATTTTACCACCTATTAATGCCACTTTCATACAAGTTAATTTCGTTCCACATTTTGGCTCTAATCAATTATGTAAGTCACTTTTTACCATATTAGAGTCACTTTGCACTCTATAAGAGTCATTTGCCACCATATATGGATACAATTAACATGTTAACATACTATACATGCAATGAGAAATCCTTTTACCAACTCTTAGTGCCACATTCATACAAGTCAATTTTGGTCCACATTTTAGTTCTAATTAACCATGTAAGTCACTTTTCACCATATTAGAGTCATTTTGCACCCTATATGAGTCACTTTCCACCAAATATTTGTACAATTAACATGTTAACATCATATACATCCGATTTGACATCCTTTTACCACCTCTTAATTTCACTTTCATACATGTCAATTTTGTCCTACATTTTCGTTCTAATCAACCATGTAAGTCACTTTTCACCATATTAGATTCACTTTGCAACCTATAAGAGTCACTTTCCACCATATATATAACAATTGACATGTTAACATCATATACATCTAATTTGACTTCCTTTTACCACCAATTAATGCCACTTTCATACAAGTTAATTTTGTTCCACATTTTGGCTCTAATCAACCATGTAAGTCACTTTTCACCATATTAGAGTCACTTTGCACCCTATAAAAGTCACTTGCCACCATATATTGATACAATTAACATGTTAGCATCATGTACATGCAATTAGACATCCTTTAACCACATCTTGGTACCCCTTTCTTACAAAGTCAATTTTGGGCCACATTTTGGCTCTAATCAATCATGTAAGTTACTTCTCACCATATTAGAGTCACTTTGCACCTTATAAGAGTCACTTGCCATTAAATATTGCTACAATTAACATGTTAACATCATGTACATGCAATTAGAAATGCTTTTACAACCTCTTAATGCCACATTCATACAAGTCAATTTTGGTTCAGATTTTGGTTCTAATTAACCAGGTTAGTCACTTTTCACCATATTAGAGTCACTTTGCACCCTAAAAGAGTCACTTTTCACCATATATACAAAAATTGATATGTTAACATCATATACATGTAATTTGACATCCTTTTACCACATATTAAGGCCACTTTCATACAAGTTAATTTTGTTCCTTTTTTTGGCTCTAATCAACCATGTGTCACTTTTCACCATACTAGGGTCACTTTGCACCCTATAAGAGTGACTTGCCACCATATATTGATACCATTAACATGTTAACATCATGTACATGCAATTAGACATCATTTAACCACCTCTTTGTACCCCTTTCTTACAAGTTAATTTTGGGCCATATTTTGGCTCCAATCAAACATGTAGGTGACTTCTCATAATATTAGAGTCACTTTGCACCTTAAAAGAGTCACTTGCCATCATATATTGGTAAAATTAACATGTCAACATCATGTACATGCAATTAGAAATTCTTTTACCAACTCTTAGTGCCACATTCATACAAGTCAATTTTGGTCCACATTTTGGTTCTAATTAACTATGTAAGTCACTTTTCACCATATTAGAGTCATTTTGTACCCTATATGAGTCACTTTCCACCAAATATTTCTACAATTAACATGTTAACATCATATACATCCGATTTGACATCATTTTACCACCTCTTAATTTCGCTTTCATACATGTCTATTTTGTCTCACATTTTGGTTCTAATCAACCATGTAAGTCACTTTTCACCATATTAGATTCACTTTGCAACCTATAAGAGTCACTTTCCATCATATATATAATAATTGACATGTTAAGATCATATACATCTAATTTGACTTCCTTTTACCACCTATTAATGCCACTTTCATACAAGTTAATTTTGTTCCACATTTTGGTTCTAATCAACCATCTAAGTAACTTTTCACCATATTAGAGTCACTTTGCACCCTATAAGAGTCACCTACCACCATATATTGATACAATTAACATGTTAACATCATGTATATGCAATTAGACATCCTTTAACCACCTCTTGGAACCCCTTTCTTACAAGTCAATTTTGGGCCACATTTTGGCTCTAATCAATACTGTAAGTTACTTTTCACCATATTAGAGTCACTTTGCACCTTGTAAGAGTCACTTGCATCAAATATTGGTACAATTAACATGTTAACATCATGTACATGCAATTAGAAATCCTTTTACAACCTCTTAGTGCCACATTCATACAAGTCAATTTTGGTCCACATTTTGGTTCTAATTAACCATGTTAGTCACTTTTCACCATATTAGAGTCACTTTGCACCCTATAAGAGTCACTTTCCACCATATATACAACAATTGATATGTTAACATCATATACATCTAATTTGACATCCTTTTATCACCTATTAATGCCACTTTCATACAAGTTAATTTTGTTCCACAATTTGGCTCTAATCAACCATGTAAGTCACTTTTGACCATATTAGAGTCACTTTGCACCCTATAAGAGTCACTTGCCACCATATATTGATACAATTAACATGTTAACATCCTGTACATGCAATTAGACATCATTTAACCACCTCTTGGTACACCTTTCTTACAAGTCAATTTTGGCCCACATTTTGGCTCTAATCAATACTATAAGTTACATCTCACCATATTAGAGTCACTTTGCACCTTGTAAGAGTCACTTGCCATCAAATATTGGTACCATTAACATGTTAACATCATGTACATGCAATTAGAAATCCTTTTACAACCTCTTAGTGCCACATTCATACAAGTCAATTTTGGTCCACATTTTGGTTCTAATTAACCATGTTAGTCACTTTTCACCATATTAGAGTCACTTTGCACCCTATAAGAGTCACTTTCCACCATATATACAACAATTGATATGTTAACATCATATACATCTAATTTGACATCCTTTTATCACCTATTAATGCCACTTTCATACAAGTTAATTTTGTTCCACAATTTGGCTCTAATCAACCATGTAAGTCACTTTTGACCATAGTAGAGTCACTTTGCACCCTATAAGAGTCACTTGCCACCATATATTGATACAAATAACATGTTAACATCCTGTACATGCAATTAGAAATCCTTATACCACCTCTTAGTGCCACATTCATACAAGTCAATTTTGGTCCACATTTTGGTTCTAATTAACCATGTAAGTCACTTTTCACCATATTAGAGTCATTTTGCACCCAATATGAGTCACTTTCCACCAAATATTTGTACAATTAACATGTTAACATCATATACATCCGATTTGACATCCTTTTACCACCTCTTAATTTCGCTTTCATACATGTCAATTTTGTCCCACATTTTGGTTCTAATCAACCATGTAAGTCACTTTTTACCATATTAGATTCACTTTGCAACCTATAAGAGTCACTTTCCACCATATATATAACAATTGACATGTTAAGATCATATACATCTAATTTGACTTCCTTTTACCACCTATTAATGCCCTTTCATACAAGTTAATTTTGTTCCACATTTTGGCTCAAATCAACCATGTAAGTCACTTTTCACCATATTAGAGTCACTTTGCACCCTATAAGAGTCACTTGCCACCATATATTGATACAATTAACATGTTAACATCATGTATATGCAATTAGACATCCTTTAACCACCTCTTGGTACCCCTTTCTTACAAGTCAATTTTGGGCCACATTTTGGCTCTAATCAATACTGTAAGTTACTTCTCACCATATTAGAGTCACTTTGCACCTTGTAAGAGTCACTTGCCATCAAATATTGGTACAATTAATATGTTAACATCATGTACATGCAATTAGAAATCCTTTTACAACCTCTTAGTGCCACAGTCATACAAGTCAATTTTGGTCCACATTTTGGTTCTAATTAACCATGTTAGTCACTTTTCACCATATTAGAGTCACTTTGCATCCTATAAGAGTCACTTTCCACCATATATATAACAATTGACATGTTAACATCATATACATCTAATTTGACATCCTTTTACCACCTATTTAATGCCACTTTCATACAAGTTAATTTTGTTCCACATTTTGGCTCTAATCAACCATGTAAGTCACTTTTCACCATATTAGAGTCACTTTGCACCCTATAAGAGTCACTTGCTACCATATATTGATACAATTAACATGTTAGCATCATGTACATGCAATTAGACATCCTTTAACCACATCTTGGTACCCCTTTCTTACAAAGTCAATTTTGGGCCATATTTTGGCTCCAATCAAACATTTAAGTGACTTATCATAATATTAGGATCACTTTGCACCTTAAAAGAGTCACTTGCCATCATATATTGGTAAAATTAACATGTTAACATCATGTACATGCAATTAGAAATTCTTTTACCAACTCTTAGTGCCACATTCATACAAGTCAATTTTGGTCCACATGTTGGTTGTAATTAACTATGTAAGTCACTTTTCACCATATTAGAGTCATTTTGTACCCTATATGAGTCACTTTCCACCAAATATTTATACAATTAACAATCCGATTTGACATCATTTTACCACCTCTTAATTTCGCTTTCATACATGTCTATTTTGTCCCATATTTTGGTTCTAATCAACCATGTAAGTCACTTTTCACCATATTAGATTCACTTTGCAACCTATAAGAGTCACTTTCCACCATATATATAACAATTGACATGTGAAGATCATATACATCTAATTTGACTTCCTTTTACCACCTATTAATGCCACTTTCATACAAGTTAATTTTGTTCCACATTTTGGCTCTAATCAACCATGTAAGTCACTTTTCACCATATTAGAGTCACTTTGCACCCTATAAGAGTCACTTGCCACCATATATTGATACAATTAACATGTTAACATCATGTATATGCAATTAGACATCCTTTAACCACCTCTTGGTACCCCTTTCTTACAAGTCAATTTTGGGCCACATTTTGGCTCTAATCAATACTGTAAGTTACTTCTCACCATATTAGAGTCACTTTGCACCTTGTAAGAGTCATTTGCCATCAAATATTGGTACAATTAACATGTTAACATCATGTACATGCAATTAGAAATCCTTTTACAACCTCTTAGTGCCACATTCATACAAGTCAATTTTGGTCCATATTTTGGTTCTAATTAACCATGTTAGTCACTTTTCACCATATTAGAGTCACTTTGCACCCTATAAGAGTCACTTTCCACCATATATACAACAATTGATATGATAACATCATATACATCTAATTTGACATCCTTTTATCACCTATTAATGCCACTTTCATACAAGTTAATTTTGTTCCACAATTTGGCTCTAATCAACCATGTAAGTCACTTTTGACCATATTAGGGTCACTTTGCACCCTATAAGAGTCACTTGCCACCATATATTGATACAATTAACATGTTAACATCCTGTACATGCAATTAGACATCATTTAACCACCTCTTGGTACCCCTTTCTTACAAGTCAATTTTGGGCCACATTTTGGCTCTAATCAATACTGTAAGTTACATCTCACCATATTAGGGTCACTTTGCACCTTGTAAGAGTCACTTGCCATCAAATATTGGTACAATTAACATGTTAACATCATGTACATGCAATTAGAAATCCTTTTACAACCTCTTAGTGCCACATTCATACAAGTCAATTTTGGTCCACATTTTGGTTCTAATTAACCATGTTAGTCACTTTTCACCATATTAGAGTCACTTTCCACCATATATACAACAATTGATATGTTAACATCATATACATCTAATTTCACATCCTTTTATCACATATTAATGCCACTTTCATACAAGTTAATTTTGTTCCACAATTTGGCTCTAATCAACCATGTAAGTCACTTTTGACCATATTAGAGTCACTTTGCACCCTATAAGAGTCACTTGCCACCATATATTGATACAATTAACATGTTAACATCCTGTACATGCAATTAGAAATCCTTTTACCACCTCATAGTGCCACATTCATACAAGTCAATTTTGGTCCACATTTTGGTTCTAATTAACCATGTAAGTCACTTTTCACCATATTAGAGTCATTTTGCATCCTATATGAGTCACTTTCCACCAAATATTTGTACAATTAACATGTTAACATCATATACATCCGATTTGACATCCTTTTACCACCTCTTAATTTCGCTTTCATACATGTCAATTTTGTCCCACATTTTAGTTCTAATCAACCATGTAAGTCACTTTTTACCATATTAGATTCACTTTGCAACCTATAAGAGTCACTTTCCACCATATATATAACAATTGACATGTTAAGATCATATACATCTAATTTGCCTTTCTTTTACCACCTATTAATGCCCTTTCATACAAGTTAATTTTGTTCCACATTTTGGTTCTAATCAACCATGTAAGTCACTTTTCACCATATTAGAGTCACTTTGCACCCTATAAGAGTCACTTGCCACCATATATTGATACAATTAACATGTTAACATCATGTATATGCAATTAGACATCCTTTAACCACCTCTTGGTACCCCTTTCTTACAAGTCAATTTTGGGCCACATTTTGGCTCTAATCAATACTGTAAGTTACTTCTCACCATATTAGAGTCACTTTGCACCTTGTAAGAGTCACTTGCCATCAAATATTGGTACAATTAACATGTTAACATCATGTACATGCAATTAGAAATCCTTTTAAAACCTCTTAGTGCCACATTCATACAAGTCAATTTTGGTCCACATTTTGGTTCTAATTAACCATGTTAGTCACTTTTCACCATATTAGAGTCACTTTGCACCCTATAAGAGTCACTTTCCACCATATATACAACAATTGATATGTTAACATCATATACATCTAATTTGACATCCTTTTATCACCTATTAATGCCACTTTCATACAAGTTAATTTTGTTCCACAATTTGGCTCTAATCAACCATGTAAGTCACTTTTGACCATATTAGAGTCACTTTGCATAAGGTGCAAAGTGTCTCTAATATTGTGAGAAGTCACTTACATGTTTGATTTGAGCCAAAATGTGGCCCAAAATTGACTTGTAAAAAAGGGGTACCAAGAGATGGTTAAAGGATGTCTAATTGCATGTACATGATGTTAACATGTAAATTGTATCAATATATGGTGGCAAGTGACTATTATAGGGTGCAAAGTGACTCTAATATGGTGAAAAGTGACTTACATGGTTGATTGGAACCAAAATGTGGAACAAAATTAACCTGTATGAAAGTGGAATTAAGAGGTGGTAAAAGGATGTCAAATCGGATGTATATGATGTTAACATATTAATTGTACAAATATTTTGTGGAAAGTGACTCATATAGGGTGCAAAATGACTCTAATATGGTGAAAAGTGATTAACATGATTAATAAAAACCAAAATGTGGACCAAAATTGAGTTGTATGAATGTGGCACTAAGAGGTGGTAAAAGGATTTCTAATTGCATGTACATGATGTTAACATGTTAATTGTACCAATATATGATGGTAAGTGACTCTTATAAGGTGCAAAGTGTCTCTAATATTGTGAGAAGTCACTTACATGTTTGATTTGAGCCAAAATGTGGCCCAAAATTGACTTGTAAGAAAGGGGTCCAAGAGGTGGTTAAAGGATGTCTAATTGCATGTACATGATGTTAACATGTTAATTGTATCAATATATGGTGGCAAGTGACTATTATAGGGTGCAAAGTGACTCTAATATGGTGAAAAGTGACTTACATGTTTGATTAGAGCCAAAATGTGGAATAAAATTAACATGTATGAAAGTGGCATTAATAGGAGGTAAAAGGATGTCAAATTGGATGTATATGATGTTAACATGTTAATTGTTGTATATATGGTGGAAAGTGACTTTTATAAGGTGCAAAATGACTCTAATATGGTCAAAAGTGACTTACATGGTTGATTAGAACCAAAATATGGAACAAAATTAACCTGTATGAAAGTGGAATTAAGATGTGTAAAAGGATGTCAAATCGGATGTTTATGATGTTAACATATTAATTGTACAAATATTTGGTGGAAAGTGACTCATATAAGGCGCAAAATTACTCTAATATGGTGAAAAGTGACTTACATGATTAATTAGAACCAAAATGTTGACCAAAATTGACTTGTATGAATGTGGCACTAAGAGGTGGTAAAAGGATTTCTAATTGCATGTACATGATGTTAACATGTTAATTGTACCAATATATGATGGTAAGTGACTCTTATAAGGTGCAAAGTATCTCTAATATTGTGAGAAGTCACTTACATGTTTGATTTGAGCCAAAATGTGGCCCAAAATTGACTTGTAAGAAAGGGGTACCAAGAGGTGGTTAAAGGATGTCTAATTGCATGTACATGATGTTAACATGTTAATTGTATCAATATATGGTGGCAAGTGACTATTATAGGGTGCAAAGTGACTCTAGTATGGTGAAAAGTGACTTACATGGTTGATTGGAACCAAAATGTGGAACAAAATTATACTGTATGAAAGTGGAATTAAGAGGTGGTAAAAGGATGTCAAATCGGATGTATATGATGTTAACATATTAATTGTACAAATATTTTGTGGAAAGTGACTCATATAGGGTGCAAAATGACTCTAATATGGTGAAAAGTGACTAACATGATTAATTAAAACCAAAATATGGACCAAATTTGACTTGTATGAATGTGGCACTAAGAGGTGGTAAAAGGATTTCTAATTGCATGTACATGATGTTAACATGTTAATTGTACTTACATGTTAATTGCATGCAAAGTGACTCTAATATTGTGAGAAGTCACTTACATGTTTGATTAGAGCCAAAATGTGGCCCAAAATTGACTCGTAAGAAAGCGGTACCAAGAGGTGGTTAAAGGATGTCTGATTGCATGTACAAAAGGTTAACATGTTAATTGTATCAATATATGGTGGCAAGTGACTCTTATAGGGTGTTGTACCAGTATATGATGGCAAGTGACTCTTATAAGGTGCAAAGTGACTCTAATATTGTGAGAAGTCACTTACATGTTTAATGAGAACCAAATTGTGGCCCAAATTGACTTGTATGAATGTGGCACTAAGAGGTTGTAAAAGGATTTTGAATTGCATGTACATGATGTTAACATGTTAATTGTACCAATATTTGATGGCAAGTAACTCTTATAAGGTGCAAAGTGACTCTAATATGGTGAGAAGTAATTTACATGATTGATTAGAGCCAAAATGTGGCTCAAAATTGACTTGTAGCAAAGGGGTACCAAGAGGTGGTCAAAGGATGTCTAGTTGCATGTACACGATTCTAACATGTTAATTGTATCAATATATGGTGGCAAGTGACTCTTATAGAATGCAAAGTGACTCTAATATGGTGAAAAGTGACTTACATGGTTGATTAGAGCCAAAATGTGGAATAAAATTAACTTGTATGAAAGTGGCATTAATAGGAGGTAAAAGGATGTCAAATTGGATGTATATGATGTTAACATGTTAATTGTTGTAGATATGGTGGAAAGTGACTTTTATAAGGTGCAAAATGACTCTAATATGGTCAAAAGTGACTTACATGGTTGATTACAACCAAAATATGGAACAAAATTAACCTGTATGAAAGTGGAATTAAGATGTGGTAAAAGGAGGTCAAATCGGATGTTTATGATGTTAACATATTAATTGTACAAATATTTGGTGGAAAGTGACTCATATAAGGCGCAAAATTACTCTAATATGGTGAAAAGTGACTCATATAAGGTGCAAAATGACTCTAATATGGAGAAAAGTGACTTACATGATTTATTAGAACCAAAATGTGGACCAAAATTGACTTGTATAAATGTGGCACTAAGAGGTGGTAAAAGGATTTCTAATTGCATGTACATGATGTTAACATGTTAATTGTACCAATATATGATGGTAAGTGACTCTTATAAGGTGCAAAGTGTCTCTAATATTGTGAGAAGTCACTTACATGTTTGATTTGAGCCAAAATATGGCCCAAAATTGACTTGTAAGAAAGGGGTACCAAGAGGTGGTTAAAGGATGTCTAATTGCATGTACATGATGTTAACATGTTAATTGTATCAATATATGGTGGCAAGTGACTATTATAGGGTGCAAAGTGACTCTAATATGGTGAAAAGTGACTTACATGGTTGATTGGAACCAAAATGTGGAACAAAATTAACCTGTATGAAAGTGGAATTAAGAGGTGGTAAAAGGATGTCAAATCGGATGTATATGATGTTAACATATTAATTGTACAAATATTTTGTGGAAAGTGACTCATATAGGGTGCAAAATGACTCTAATATGGTGAAAAGTGACTAACATGATTAATTAAAACCAAAATGTGGACCAAAATTGACTTGTATGAATGTGGCACTAAGAGGTGATAAAAGGATTTCTAATTGCATGTACATGATGTTAACATGTTAATTGTACTTACATGTTAATTGCATGCAAAGTGACTCTAATATTGTGAGAAGTCACTTACATGTTTGATTAGAGCCAAAATGTGGCCCAAAATTGACTCGTAAGAAAGCGGTACCAAGAGGTGGTTAAAGGATGTCTGATTACATGTACATGAGGTTAACATGTTAATTGTATCAATATATGGTGGCAAGTGACTCTTATAGGGTGTTGTACCAGTATATGATGGCAAGTGACTCTTATAAGGTGCAAAGTGACTCTAATATTGTGAGAAGTCACTTACATGTTTAATTAGAACCAAAATGTGGCCCAAAATTGACTTGTATGAATGTGGCACTAAGAGGTTGTAAAAGGATTTTGAATTGCATGTACATGATGTTAACATGTTAATTGTACCAATATTTGATGGCAAGTAAATCTTATAAGGTGCAAAGTGACTCTAATATGGTGAGAAGTAATTTACATGATTGATTAGAGCCAAAATGTGGCTCAAAATTGACTTGTAGGAAAGGGGTACCAAGAGGTGGTCAAAGGATGTCTAGTTGCATGTACATGATTCTAACATGTTAATTGTATCAATATATGGTGGCAAGTGACTCTTATAGAATGCAAAGTGACTCTAATAGGGTGAAAAGTGACTTACATGGTTGATTAGAGCCAAAATGTGGAATAAAATTAACGTGTATGAAAGTGGCATTAATAGGAGGTAAAAGGATGTCAAATTGGATGTATATGATGTTAACATGTTAATTATTGTATATATGGTGGAAAGTGACTTTTGTAAGGTGCAAAATGACTCTAATATGGTCAAAAGTGACTTACATGGTTGATTAGAACCAAAATATGGAACAAAATTAACCTGTATGAAAGTGGAATTAAGATGTGGTAAAAGGATGTCAAATATGATGTTTATGATGTTAACATATTAATTGTACAAATATTTGGTGGAAAATGACTCATATAAGGCGCAAAATTATTCTAATATGGTGAAAAGTGACTTACATGATTAATTAGAACCAAAATGTTGACCAAAATTGACTTGTATGAATGTGGCACTAAGAGGTGGTAAAAGGATTTCTAATTGCATGTACATGATGTTAACATGTTAATTGTACCAATATATGATGGTAAGTGACTCTTATAAGGTGCAAAGTGTCTCTAATATTGTGAGAAGTCACTTACATGTTTGATTTGAGCCAAAATGTGGCCCAAAATTGACTTGTAAGAAAGGGGTACCAAGAAAGGATGTCTAATTGCATGTACATGATGTTAACATGTTAATTGTATCAATATATGGTGGAAAGTGACTATTATAGGGTGCAAAGTGACTCTAATATGGTGAAAAGTGACTTACATGGCTGATTGGAACCAAAATGTGGAACAAAATTAACCTGTATGAAAGTGGAATTAAGAGGTGGTAAAAGGGTGTCAAATCAGATGTATATGATGTTAACATATTAATTGTACAAATATTTTGTGGAAAGTGACTCATATAGGGTGCAAAATGACTCTAATATGGTGAAAAGTGACTAACATGATTAATTAAAACCAAAATTTGGACCAAAATTGAGTTGTATGAATGTGGCACTAAGACATGGTAAAAGGATTTCTAATTGCATGTACATGATGTTAACATGTTAATTGTACCAATATATGATGGTAAGTGACTCTTATAAGGTGCAAAGTGTCTCTAATATTGTGAGAAGTCACTTACATGTTTGATTTGAGCCAAAATGTGGCCCAAAATTGACTTGTAAGAAAGGGGTACCAAGAGGTGGTTAAAGGATGTCTAATTGTATGTACATGATGTTAACATGTTAATTGTATCAATATATGGTGGCAAGTGACTATTATAGGGTGCAAAGTGACTCTAATATGGTGAAAAGTGACTTGGTTGATTGGAACCAAAATGTGGAACAAAATTAACCTGTATGAAAGTGGAATTAAGAGGTGGTAAAAGGATGTCAAATCGGATGTATATGATGTTAACATATTAATTGTACAAATATTTTGTGGAAAGTGACTCATATAGGGTGCAAAATGACTCTAATATGGTGAAAAGTGACTAACATGATTAATTAAAACCAAAATGTGGACCAAAATTGACTTGTATGAATGTGGCACTAAGAGGTGGTAAAAGGATTTCTAATTGCATGTACATGATGTTAACATGTTAATTGTACCAATATATGATGGCAAGTTTATAAGGTGCAAAGTGACTCTAATATTATGAGAAGTCACTTACATGTTTGATTAGAGCCAAAATGTGGCCCAAAATTGACTCGTAAGAAAGCGGTACCAAGAGGTGGTTAAAGGATGTCTGATTGCATGTACATGAGGTTAACATGTTAATTGTATCAATATATGGTGGCAAGTGACTCTTATAGGGTGTTGTACCAGTATATGATGGCAAGTGACTCTTATAAGGTGCAAAGTGACTCTAATATTGTGAGAAGTCACTTACATGTTTAATTAGAACCAAATTGTGGCCCAAATTGACTTGTATGAATGTGGCACTAAGAGGTTGTAAAAGGATTTTGAATTGCATGTACATGATGTTAACATGTTAATTGTACCAATATTTGATGGCAAGTAACTCTTATAAGGTGCAAAGTGACTCTAATATGGTGAGAAGTAATTTACATGATTGATTAGAGCCAAAATGTGGCTCAAAATTGACTTGTAGCAAAGGGGTACCAAGAGGTGGTCAAAGGATGTCTAGTTGCATGTACACGATTCTAACATGTTAATTGTATCAATATATGGTGGCAAGTGACTCTTATAGAATGCAAAGTGACTCTAATATGGTGAAAAGTGACTTACATGGTTGATTAGAGCCAAAATGTGGAATAAAATTAACTTGTATGAAAGTGGCATTAATAGGAGGTAAAAGGATGTCAAATTGGATGTATATGATGTTAACATGTTAATTGTTGTAGATATGGTGGAAAGTGACTTTTATAAGGTGCAAAATGACTCTAATATGGTCAAAAGTGACTTACATGGTTGATTACAACCAAAATATGGAACAAAATTAACCTGTATGAAAGTGGAATTAAGATGTGGTAAAAGGATGTCAAATCGGATGTTTATGATGTTAACATATTAATTGTACAAATATTTGGTGGAAAGTGACTCATATAAGGCGCAAAATTACTCTAATATGGTGAAAAGTGACTCATATAAGGTGCAAAATGACTCTAATATGGTGAAAAGTGACTTACATGATTAATTAGAACCAAAATGTGGACCAAAATTGACTTGTATAAATGTGGCACTAAGAGGTGGTAAAAGGATTTCTAATTGCATGTACATGATGTTAACATGTTAATTGTACCAATATATGATGGTAAGTGACTCTTATAAGGTGCAAAGTGTCTCTAATATTGTGAGAAGTCACTTACATGTTTGATTTGAGCCAAAATATGGCCCAAAATTGACTTGTAAGAAAGGGGTACCAAGAGTTGGTTAAAGGATGTCTAATTGCATGTACATGATGTTAACATGTTAATTGTATCAATATATGGTGGCAAGTGACTATTATAGGGTGCAAAGTGACTCTAATATGGTGAAAAGTGACTTACATGGTTGATTGGAACCAAAATGTGGAACAAAATTAACCTGTATGAAAGTGGAATTAAGAGGTGGTAAAAGGATGTCAAATCGGATGTATATGATGTTAACATATTAATTGTACAAATATTTTGTGGAAAGTGACTCATATAGGGTGCAAAATGACTCTAATATGGTGAAAAGTGACTAACATGATTAATTAAAACCAAAATGTGGACCAAAATTGACTTGTATGAATGTGGCACTAAGAGGTGGTAAAAGGATTTCTAATTGCATGTACATGATGTTAACATGTTAATTGTACTTACATGTTAATTGCATTCAAAGTGACTCTAATATTGTGAGAAGTCACTTACATGTTTGATTAGAGCCAAAATGTGGCCCAAAATTGACTCGTAAGAAACCGGTACCAAGAGGTGGTTAAAGGATGTCTGATTGCATGTACATGAGGTTAACATGTTAATTGTATCAATATATGGTGGCAAGTGACTCTTATAGGGTGTTGTACTAGTATATGATGGCAAGTGACTCTTATAAGGTGCAAAGTGACTCTAATATTGTGAGAAGTCACTTACATGTTTAATTAGAACCAAAATGTGGCCCAAAATTGACTTGTATGAATGTGGCACTAAGAGGTTGTAAAAGGATTTTGAATTGCATGTACATGATGTTAACATGTTAATTGTACCAATATTTGATGGCAAGTAAATCTTATAAGGTGCAAAGTGACTCTAATATGGTGAGAAGTAATTTACATGATTGATTAGAGCCAAAATGTGGCTCAAAATTGACTTGTAGGAAAGGGGTACCAAGAGGTGGTCAAAGGATGTCTAGTTGCATGTACATGATTCTAACATGTTAATTGTATCAATATATGGTGGCAAGTGACTCTTATAGAATGCAAAGTGACTCTAATAGGGTGAAAAGTGACTTACATGGTTGATTAGAGCCAAAATGTGGAATAAAATTAACGTGTATGAAAGTGGCATTAATAGGAGGTAAAAGGATGTCAAATTGGATGTATATGATGTTAACATGTTAATTATTGTATATATGGTGGAAAGTGACTTTTATAAGGTGCAAAATGACTCTAATATGGTCAAAAGTGACTTACATGGTTGATTAGAACCAA
Organism: Apium graveolens; assembly: GCF_009905375.1. Lineage (NCBI taxonomy): Eukaryota > Viridiplantae > Streptophyta > Magnoliopsida > Apiales > Apiaceae > Apium > Apium graveolens. The sequence continues at coordinate 86,972 of NW_027420393.1, forward strand.
AATATGGAACAAAATTAACCTGTATGAAAGTGGAATTAAGATGTGGTAAAAGGATGTCAAATATGATGTTTATGATGTTAACATATTAATTGTACAAATATTTGGTGGAAAATGACTCATATAAGGCGCAAAATTACTCTAATATGGTGAAAAGTGACTTACATGATTAATTAGAACCAAAATGTTGACCAAAATTGACTTGTATGAATGTGGCACTAAGAGGTGGTAAAAGGATTTCTAATTGCATGTACATGATGTTAACATGTTAATTGTACCAATATATGATGGTAAGTGACTCTTATAAGGTGCAAAGTGTCTCTAATATTGTGAGAAGTCACTTACATGTTTGATTTGAGCCAAAATGTGGCCCAAAATTGACTTGTAAGAAAGGGGTACCAAGAAAGGATGTCTAATTGCATGTACATGATGTTAACATGTTAATTGTATCAATATATGGTGGCAAGTGACTATTATAGGGTGCAAAGTGACTCTAATATGGTGAAAAGTGACTTACATGGCTGATTGGAACCAAAATGTGGAACAAAATTAACCTGTATGAAAGTGGAATTAAGAGGTGGTAAAAGGGTGTCAAATCAGATGTATATGATGTTAACATATTAATTGTACAAATATTTTGTGGAAAGTGACTCATATAGGGTGCAAAATGACTCTAATTTGCATGTACATGATGTTACCATGTTAATTGTATCAATATATGGTGGCAAGTGATTCTTATAGGGTGTAAAGTGACTCTAATATGGTGAATAGTTACTTACATGGTTGATTAAAGCCAAAATGTGGACAAAATTAAATTGTATGAAAGTGACATTAATAGGTGGTAAAAGGATGTCAAATTAGATGTATATGATGTTAACATATCAATTGTTGTATATATGGCGGAAAGTGACTCTTATAAGGTGCAAAGTGACTCTAATATGGTGAAAAGTGACTAACATGGTTAATTAGAACCAAAATTTGGACCAAAATTGACTTGTATGAATGTGGCACTAAGAGGTGGTAAAAGGATTTCTAATTGCATGTACATGATGTTAACATGTTAATTGTATCAATATATGGTGGTAAGTGACTCTTATAGGGTTCAAAGTGACTCTAATATGGTGAAAAGTGACTAACATGGTTCATTAGAGCCAAAATGTGGAACAAAATTAACTTGTATGAAAGTGACATTAATAGGTGGTAAAATGATGTCAAATTAGATGTATATGATATTAACAAATCAATTGTTGTATATATGGTGGAAAGTGACTCTTATAGGGTGTAAAGTGACTCTGATATGGTGAAAATTGACTTACATGGTTGATTAGAACCAAAATATTGAACAAAATTGACATCTATGAGAGTGGAACTAAGATGTGGTAAAACGGTGTCAAATTGGATGTATATCATGTTAACGTGTTAATTATACAAATAGGTTGTGGAAAGTGACTTATATAGGGTGCAAAATGACTATAATATAGTGAAAAGTGACTCACATGGTTAATTAGAACCAAAATGTGGATCAAAATTGACTTGTACGAATGTGGCACTAAGAGGTTGTAAAAAGATTTCTAATTGCATGTACATGATGTTAACATGTTAATTGTACCAATATTTGATGGCAAGTGACTTTTATAAGGTGCAAAGTGACTCTAATATGGTGAGAAGTAACTTACATGATTGATTAGAGCCAAAATGTGGCCCAAAATTGACTTGTAGGAAAGGAGTACAAAGAGGTGGTTAAAGGATGCCTAATTGCATGTACATGATGTTAACATGTTAATTGTATCAATATATGGTGGCAAGTGACTCTAATAGGGTGCAAAGTGACTCTAATATGGTGAAAAGTGACTTATATGGTTGATTAGAGCCAAAATGTGGAACAAAATTAACTTCTATGAAAGTGGCATTAATAGGTGTTAAAAGGATGTCAAATTGGATGTATATGATGTTAACATGTTAATTGTTGTATATATGGTGAAAACTGACTTATATGGTTGATTAGAACCAAATGTGGAACAAAATTGACCTGTATGAAAGCGGAATTAAGAGATGGTAAAAGGATGTCAAATCGGATGTATATGATGTTAACATGTTAATTGTACAAATATTTGGTGGAAAGTGACTCATATAGGGTGCAAAATGACTCTAATATGGTGAAAAGTGACTTACCTGGTTAATTAGAACCAAAATGTGGCCAAAATTGACTTGTATGAATGTGGCACTAAGAGGTGGTAAAAGTATTTGTAATTGCATGTAAATGATGTTAACATTTTAATTGTACAAATATATGATGACAAGTGACTCTTATAAGGTGCAAAGTGACTCTAATATTGTGAGAAGTCACTTACATGTTTGATTAGAGCCAAAATGTGGCCCAAAATTGACTTGAAAGAAATGGGTACCAAGATGTGGTTAAAGGATGTCTAATTGCATGTACATGATGTTAACATGTTAATTGTATCAATATATGGTGGCAAGTGACTTTTATAGGGTGCAAAGTGACTCTAATATGGTGAAAAGTGACTTACGTGGTTGATTAGAGCCAAAATGTGGAACAAAATTAACTTGTATGAAAGTGGCATTAATAGGGGGTAAAAGGATGTCAAATTAGATGTATGTGATGTTAAAATATCAATTGTTGTATATATGATGGAAAGTGACTCTTATAGGGTGCAAAGTGACTCTAATATGGTGAAAAGTGACTAAAATGGTTAATTAGAACCAAAATGTGGACAAAAATTGACTAGTATGAAAATGGCACTAAGAGCTTGTAAAAGGATTTCTAATTACATGTACATGATGTTAACATGTTAATTGTAGCAATATTTGATGGCAAGTGGCTCTTATAAGGTGCGCAGTGACTGTAATATGGTGAGAAGTAACTTACATGATTGATTAGACCCAAAATGTGGCCCAAAATTGACTTGTAGGAAAGAGGTACCAAGAGGTGGTTAAAGGATGTCGAATTGCCTGTACATGATGTTAACATATTAATTGTATCAATATATGGTGGCAAGTGACTCTTATAGGGTGCAAAGTGACTCTAATATATTGAAAAGTGACTTACATGGTTAATTAGAACCAAAACGTGGACCAAAATTGACTTCTATGAATGTGGCACTAAGAGGTTGTAAAAGGATTTCTAATTGCATGTACATGATGTTAACATGTTAATTGTACCAATATTTGATGTCAAGTGACTCTTATAAGGTGCAAAGTGACTCTAATATGGTGAGAAGTAACTACCATGATTGATTAGAGCCAAAATGTGGCACCAAATTGAATTGTAGGAAAGGGGTACCAAGAGGTCGTTAAAGGATGTCTAATTGCATGTACATGATGTTACCATGTTAATTGTATCAATATATGGTGGCAAGTGACTCTTATAGGGTGTAAAGTGACTCTAATATGGTGAATAGTTACTTACATGGTTGATTAGAGCCAGAATGTGGAACAAAATTAAATTGTATGAAAGTGGCATTAATAGGTGGTAAAAGGATGTCAAATTAGATGTATATGATGTTAACATATCAATTGTTGTATATATGGCGGAAAGTGACTCTTATAAGGTGCAAAGTGACTCTAATATGGTAAAAAGTAACTAACATGGTTAATTAGAACCAAAATTTGGACCAAAATTGTCTTGTATTAATGTGGCACTAAGAGGTTGTAAAAGGATTTCTAATTGCTTGTACACGATGTTAACATGTTAATTGTACCAATATACGATGGCAAGTGATTGTTATAAGGTGCAAAGTGACTCATATAGGGTGTAAAATGACTCTAATATGGTCAAAAGTGACTTACATGGTTAATTAGAACCAAAATGTGGACCAAAATTGACTTGTATGAATGTGGCACTAAGAGGTTGTAAAAGGATTTCTAATTGCATGTACATGATGTTAACATGTTAATTGTTGTATATATGGTGCAATTGACTCTTATATGGTGCCAAGTGACTCTAATATGGTGAAAAGTGACTTACGTGGTTGATTAGAACCAAAATGTGGAACAAAATTGACCTGTATGAAAGTGGAACTAAGATGTGGTAAAACGATGTCAATTTGGATGTATATGATGTTAACATGTTAATAATACAAATAGGTTGTGGAAAGTGACTCATATAGGGTGCAAAATGACTCTAATATAGTGAAAAGTGACTTATATGGTTAATTAGAACCAAAATGTGGACGAAAATTGACTTGTATGAATGTGGCACTAAGTGGTTGTAAAAGGATTTCTAATTACATGTACATGATGTTAACATGTTAATTGTCCCAATATTTGATGGCAAGTGACTCTTATAAGGTGCAAAGTGACTCTAATATGGTGAGAAGTCACTTACATGATTGATTAGAGCCAAAATGTGGCCAAAAATTGACTTGTAGGAAAGTGATGAGGATCAAGGAATGAATATGTTAATTTGGATTTGGTTGTGTGTGCTCGTGGTGATGTTTAATTGGAGAGGACGCAAACATGGGTTATGCAGCTTACTTGGACAACAAGGAATAAAGGAGCGATGCATGAAGTTGGACAAGTAGCTGATTATTATATAATTATTAATTTGAATTTTGCTTGCAAGTTTTTACCTTTCACTTGAAAGGGTTTTTCTTGTTTTAAGCACATAGGATTTTATTTTCCTATTTGGATTTGGTTTTTGTCTTTTTTCTATTCGGATTTGGTTTTTAAATTTGTTTCCTGGAAGGATTCAGATATTGGCTAATTCAAGCTGATATTGAATTTCTCTCGGAATTCTATTGGGTTTGGGTTATTGTCTAAGCCTATAAATACCCTTCTATAATGTAATCTTTTAAGAGAGACAATGGATGATATAAAACTTGTGTTTTGAGATAAACTATGAGTAGTTTTTCTTTTCTCTAAACTTTAATTACTGGATTGTTTTGAAGGTTAGATTCGAATTACTTAGTTTCTGGATTGATCTATGCAATTTGAGATTCAAAGTTCACGTTTCTGGATTGATCGTGTTCTTTTGAAATACCCTTTTCTTCTTGTTTTTGTTTCTTTGTGGTGCGATCCACATCAATTTGGTATCAAGAGCCAAGGTTTTTTCTCCAATTTCTTAATTGTTGGGAGATCCAGGTTTCAAAAAAAAAAAAAAAATACTGTTCACGAGTACTGTTCACGGGTACTGTTCATCGTACTGTTCATTGGTACTGTTCACGGGGGTACTGTTCACGGGCACTGTTCATCGCACTGTTCACGGGCACTGTTCACCAAATTTTTTTTCAGATTTTTTTTTTTGCTAAATAAAAAATAAATATCAAAGATTAAAGGGTACAAATCTAGGGGCATACCCCGCGAGAAACAAAAACCAACATCCCAACAATGGATATTCGGTAAGCAAAGCAATCATGAATACAAGCATCAAAACCTATCTGAACTTCTTAAAATAATAAAAGTTGTAGTCCCATATCTTTCTTGATTCTCTGTTGAAAAAGAATAGAGGATGACAACTTTTCTCTAATTCTTAACTTGATATCACTCAGCAGTTGAGATGCTAGTTTTGGAGGCCCATTGTCATGACACCTAGCGTTTCTTTCAGCCCAAACAAAATAAAAAGTAGTTGCCACAAACAGAGATGCAAAGTCCCTCCTCATTTTATCCAAACTTGGATTGACCAAATTACCATTAAGAATTTCTTGCCAATTGGAAGTAATTATCACCGGACATTCCTTTAATATCTGTGAGATATAAAAGCAGTTAAAGAAGAGATGCTCATGTGTCTCCATGTTGTTACAAAAGAGACAAATTGGATTAACATTAAATCCAAAACGAGCCATACGATCTCTTGTCAGGAGTCTATGACGCAAGATAAGCCATAAGTTAATGGAAAATTTTGGTACAGCAAGCTTGTGCCATACCAGATTAATCCAGCTTGGTGCAACAGAACGAGGCCTCATGGAATCCCAAATGATAGATAAAGTAACCGGCCCTGAATGATTATTCCATGTTATACGATCTCTACCCCGAGGAGTAATAGATTCGCACAGAGATCGCAGATCCATCGCCAGAACGTGATTAGTAGGACAAAGGTTCCAGCCTACCTCATTTTGCATGTAGCCAACCCTATCAAGGGTATCAGATTCCATAATGGAGATGATGCAGCTGGGGAAGAGTTGAAGAAGATTTTTCCCTTGAACCCAGGGGTCATGCCAGAAGTAAAAATTCGAGTCTAAGCCCAAACTGTAATTGATAAAGTTCTGCACTTCACATCTTGCATTAAGAATTTTCCGAAGACCCCAAGAGCATTTGTGTGGCATTTTCCTGGTCCAGAATGGTTTATGATATAGAATGTATGAGTTCACCCATAGAATCCAAATTGAGTCTGCATTCGAGATGATCCTCCATAACTGAAACCAAATGGCACTTTTATTCCATTTGAACAAATCCTTAAAACCCAAGCCCCCTTCAGACTTCGGGTAGCAACATTCATTCCAGGCGACTTTAAATTGGCAGGGGCCGTGATAATTACCGCTCCATAAGAAGTGGCTAAGTAAACTCTGGATCTTCTTAAGGATACTATTTGGAAGAAAAAGGAACATGGCCCAGTGATTTTGAATTCCATGCAAGACAACTGCCACCAGAAGAGCCCTACCAGCTAGACTAATGAACTTGCAGGTCCAATGGTCAATCTTTCTACAGAGCTTATTAATCAAAGGCTCACAATCTCTCATTCGAAGTTTACCCGAAATAAGTGGGAGGCCAAGATAAGTAACTGGAAGAGCCCCTTTCGAAAAACCAGATAAGTTGATAGCGAAGTCCTGAGTCTCTTCCGGAACATTACAAAAGAAGCAAGTGCTTTTCTGTGCATTAGCCTTCAAACCCGAGACATTAGAGAAAAGTGAAATTCCTTGAAAAATCTGGGAGATAGAGTCTTGGTCACCTTTGCAAAATAAAAGCACATCATCCGCGAATATCAAATGAGTGAGATTAATCTTTTTGGCCCTCCAGTGATGCTGGAAAGATGATGAGTTAGTGGAAGCGATAATGCAGGATGAAAGCATTTCCATAGCTAGAACAAAAAGATATGGTGACAGGGGGTCACCCTGTCTCAAACCTTTCCGGACCGGAAAAAACCCCTCCAATGATCCATTGATTTTGATAGACATCATAGAAGTGGTAATGCATGTCCTTACCCAATTAATAAACTTATCAGGAAAGTTCATAAGAAGTAGAACATTAAAAAGAAAATCCCAACTAAGCATGTCAAATGCTTTGCAAATATCCAGTTTACAAGCAAATCTGGGGGGACCATCCCTGAGGTGATAATCTTTGCATAAAGATTGAGCTAGCAGAACATTATCTCCTATTACCCTACCAGGTACAAATGCAGCTTGATTAGCCGAGATTAGATCAGGAATAAAGACTTTCATTCTTTTAGCAAGGAGTTTAGTTATACACTTGTACAACACATTACAACAAGATATTGGCCTAAATTGCGACAAGTGAGTGGCATTAGCAGTTTTAGGAATTAGAGTAACAGCAGCTGAATTAATAATCCTTGGCAGGGCGTTGGAATCAAAAAAATATAATATCGCCTCCACAACAAGATCACCAACAATATCCCAAGCTTTGAGAAAGAATTCCGGAGTGAATCCATCTGGTCCCGGACTTCTGTTTTTAGCCATACATTTAAGAGTACTGTGAATTTCTTCCCTGGTGAACTGAGATATAAGCTCACTCCATCTATCTTCAGATAATCTCGATAGTGATTGCTGATGTGGGAAAACATCCACCACTGATTCTGACCCCACCAAATTGGTAAAGTACTCCACTGCTGTTCTCGAAATGTCTTTGTGAGTTGTGTGAATGACCCCTAAATCATCCTCCAAACTCAACAGTTTGTTAGTGTTCCATCTACCCTTGCAAGAATTAAAGAAGTACCTATTATTGCCATCACCTTTGTTAAGCCAATTGATCCTAGATTTTTGCTTAAGAAGAGTTTCTTCTTTGAGAAGAGCAGAACCTAGTTTAGAAATTAAGGACCTTTCCTCAACACATTGAGAGTAAGTAGGAACAATGTTTAAATGACTTTGAAAATCAGCTAAGTCTTGTCTTGCGGCATTAACCTCCTGATGTAAGTTTCCCACTTCTCTATTCAACGATTTGAGAGCATGCTTAACACCTTTCAATTTAGACGTTAGCCTAAACCAAGGTGAACCAGCCACATCCAAATCCCATGCCATTGCAACCACTTTCAAGAAATCTTCATGCTCAATGAGGTGATTAAAAATTTGGAAAGGTTTGCAGATACGAGTTTTCGGAACACCAAGGTGAATAACCGCAGGGCTGTGATCAGAGAGGCCTCGAGGTAAGAAGGTGACAGACGATAGATCAAATACTTCCAACCATTTAGCATTAACCAAGACTCTATCCAGCTTTCTATGGAGAGGTTCAGAGATATTGCCATCCCACCAAGTGAAAAATTTCCCCCTATATTGCAAATCTGTAACCCCTAATTGTTGCACACAGTGCTTAAACTCCATCATAGCCACATTTCTACCATGCTGAGCTCCCGTACTTTCATCATCAGCTAGAAACGCATTAAAATCACCCAATAAGCACCAAGGTAGGCTATCCAAGTCAATACCCCCATCCGAGCTCAGATTATACAAATCGGTCCATAATGCCCTTCGGTCAATAACATCATTATAGGCATAAATGGCCGTGACCACACAGTTACAAGATCCGTCAAGTCTAGAAACAAGACAAGATAGATGCTGAGCTGAAGCTCGAATGAGATTAACCTTCCAGAGAGAAGAGTCCCAACCAAGCCAAATTCTGCCATTATAATGGAAATCATAGTTATTAAGCCAACTAAATCTAGGAGCAATATTCGAAGAAATAAAACCAAAATTTTCCTTTTTGACATGAGTTTCAAGGAGAGCACATAAGCTAATTTTATTGGTGCTAATATAATCCTTGACGAAGGCCATCTTCGAGTTGAGCCCTCGTATATTGTAGGAACAAAAATCTATCTCCATAAAAATTATTTCGATAGAGGTAGGGAAGCTTTCCCCAAGCTATTACGCTTCTTCTTTTGCTTCTTTCTAGAGTTCCGAGAGCCAGATGCCGTATCCTTCAATGCCCCCTTCTTGAGATCAACCTCATCCACAGATTTGAGGTTTTTAAAATTCATGGGCATGGCAGGGGATGTATCCTCATCACCAGAATCCAATCTATGTCCTTTACGCTTTACTTCTCGAAATGCTCTCCCAGTTCCGGGGATAATTCGCAAAACTCCGTTTCCATCGAGAATTGAATGGAGTTTTCCCGTATTTCGGCCGGAGAATCTAACAGAGACATTACTGTGGAGATTCTGAACAAAAAATGAGACATTCCATGCCCTCGGAGAGCGCTTTGTCGTGCTAGGTCACTGACAGACCCCTTATTTGAGTCCAACCTTCCTCTAGAACAGGTTCTTTAACAGTAGTTTCAACATCATGATCCTGGGCCAATGTCTCCTCAGGTAAACTGGAAGTACCTGTTCCCTTGGCTAGAGCAGGCTCTTCCTCACTCGTAATATTCTCCTTTTTCTTTTGTGCCCAAACACGTCGCACTTTAGGACATACTGCAGCAGTGTGGCCTTACATCCAGAACAAATCAAAGGCCTAAAGGGGTAAGTAACCTGAACTGTTTCCATCGACATTGCACCAGATACCGGATCAAGAACAGCAGCTTTAATTTCATTCGGGAGAGGGTCACCAATTGTATATTTCACACACATTTTTGCAAAAGGAATAATATCTAGCTTAGATGTTAAAGAATCTGCCCCCAGAGGTCTTCCTACTACACTAGCTAAACGACTCAGGCCCTCATCTGTCCAATAACAAATGGGAACATTGCTCAATTTAATCCATAACGGCATGGTTTCTATACAAGCTTCACCCGGTTTTGTACCCCATCCAGTAACCACCATCGGTCGTTGACCAATATACCAAGTTCCTCGTGAAAGAAAGACATTCATACTATTAAGATCCGAGAACTTAAACACAAACGTGCTAGCATCTTTTTGAAATACATTAGTCAGGCCCCTCTTTCTCCAAAAAGAGTCCACAAATTCGGCTACTTTGCGAAAAGTCTGATGTCCTTTAGTGAAAGTACCCACCACAGAATTTTTGTACTTATCATTCCCGCGTTTTAATACTTCAATCGGAGGTTCCACAGTGCCCGAATTATTATCAACAGGGAAATAATCAAACTTGGCTTTGATCTCCTCCTTCTTTAACATGCTTGCCCAAGTCTTATTAACCTCTTCCTTAGTTCTTGCCGGTTCTGGCGCCTTATCCTCTTTTTCAATCCCATAATCATCCTTAACACCCGAAACCCCAACATCACTCTTCGTAAAATTGCCAGTTTCCTTCGCAGAACTGATCTTCGGAGAATGCACCTTCTCACCCTCAACAGTTGGACCATTTTTTACCTCATTGTCTACCCCTCTATTTATCACTTTCTGAAAAGCGAGTTTTATAGGAAAGCCAAAATCATCCCTGTCCTGAAATCTATCCTCAGCTCCTTGCATACAGCCATTAAAGTCCCTGTCTTCTTTAAGAATCTCAGTTTCCGCATCCCTCAAAGAAATTCCATTTCTAGAAATGATTTCTCTTAATTTCAAGTTTTGCTCTCGGGCCTTAAATAGCTCATCACGCTCATTCCTGTTGATAGCGTATGCAGCCTTAGCGACTCTGTTAATAGTTAATTTTTCAATGGGTTCTTGATTAGTTTCATGCCGCATCTCCTCTTCATTTGAGCTCTCCCAATCAGCAACCTCCACCTGAATGCCTCCTGGAAGAGAACTAGGAACACCTTCCAATTGAACTTTCCTCTCCCCTTTTTTAAGCTCCTCAGCTTCCACCCATCTAACTGCGGAATCCGGACTTAAAATACCTTCTTCATCAGTGTTAAAGGCCACAACTTCATCCTTTTTATTAAAAGGCTCCCCACTAGGCATTAACACCGGAAAATCTACAACTTCTCTCCGAGCATTAATAAGATCCAAACCGTCCTCCTCGGATAAATCTTGCATGAAACCCGGAACTCCATCGGAGTCACAATCCGAACCTTGAGACACCATATCCCCTCTGAGTCTTAAAACCTCATGCCCATTATCAACCTTTTCACCAGATTCACCAACACCCGCTCCTCCTCGAAGCCTGAGTACCTTATACTTCCCTTCCTTCGCAGAATATGAATCCTTCGCAAGTAGTCGGCCATAAGAATAATCAATTTTTCCGGCAAATCCCCCCTTTTTAGATGCAGCAATACACCTAGAGTCAGGAATATCACCCCCATATTTCTCCTTCAAGCTATGAATTAGATCATCTCCTTCTTTGAGAAGTTTGAGAGTAGAGTCTCTCAATTTAGCAAAATCATCCTTATCATCAACAATTTTCTTAGCTTGCGGCCTCGAAAAACCCAATCTTTGCACTATATCATAGCGCTTCTCCCGATCTGCTTGAATAACCTTGTCATTTTGAAGAAAATACATTGCCTCAAACCTTGTGAAACCACAATCTTGATATTTCCACAACCTCAAGTTCACATCAGAGGAGTCTAAGTGGTGGTCCATAATTGAAACAAAAGCAAGACCTAATAAAATAAATTATAGAATATAAGAAATATAGTATTTAGGTGGAGAGGTTAAGAAGAAGAGATGAATTCGTGAGTGAATAAGTTTAAATCTGATGGATGAAGGTAAGAAAAGCGGCTACAGAAATTAGGGTTTAGAGACAGAGGTTAAGTAATTTCTAGAGAGAAGCCAGAGGAAATTTTTAGAGAGAGAGACATCTCAAAAATCTTCAAAGGATGTTTAATTGCTACTTTTTCAGATTTTTCTTATGGCTACGGATGAATTGCTCAGAAAATTACTTGGAAAATTGGATGAGATTGATAAACGTACTCAAAAGCTTGTTAATTCAACGGAATCGAGGTTTGATGCATGGGATAAAATTTTAATTAAGGTGAAAGATAGTGATGAAGTCTATGATCCTGGTATAGATCTTGGTTATTTTACAGGTTTGGGTAGCATAGATGATTTTGTTGAATGGGTTACACAAGTCGACAAGATTTCTCCTTATACAGGTTGGACTGAGATGAGAATATTCAAGATTGCAGCGCTTAAACTTACAAAGAAAGCAGGCTTGTGGTTTGATAATCTAAACACAAAAAGAGTTAGATCTGGAAAAGAAAAGATTATGACTTGGACATCTCTGAAGAAGAAACTTCGTGCAAAATATATTCCTTTGCATTATAAATTCGAATGTATAATGAAGATGACATCCATCTCTCAAGGTACTATGAGTGTTTCCGAGTATACTTCTGAATTTTATAAATTGCGCCTTATTTGTGACTTGGAGGAGACGGAAACAATTAAAATTGGAAGATTTATTCGTGGATTGAATTTGCCTATTTATCGAAAGGTTAAATCAAGTCCATATATCTCGTTTAATGATGTATGCAATCTTGCTTTGGAATTTGAATCTTTTCAACAAGACGAGAAATTGAAGTCTTCCCTTCACGAGTTTACTCTTTCAGAAGAAACTAAAGAAGAAGACTTTGTCAGTGTGGAGAATGCCGCGGATCTTGTTGCTGATTACCATGTGTTACATGTGGTGACTACATCAAGTTTGGATGAAAAGGATGAACCAGTTACAAAAGAAGCTATGATAGAGAAGCACGAAGAAAGACAGTCACTTGTTGAGAAAGTCTTGGTTATTGAAAAAGATTAGATAGATGCATCTCCTAAATTTATGCGTGATGACATTGTTGATGGACAAGAGATACTAAAGGAGAAGTTTGAAACTAAAGAGATTGTGTACAAGGAAAATAACATCATCCAACACATTGATTTTTTGGGGGTAGAGAACTTGTTGAATGCACCTATCTCATCAAACTATCTTATTCTTTCGAGTTTACTTCCAAATATATTGCTGATGGAATTGAAATTTAAGGCTTTCAAGTTCTACGAGAAATCACCTCGTTGTGTGCTTATTCTTAAATACTTTAGAACTCGAGGACGAGTTTTCTTCAAAGGAGAGGAGAATGATGAGGATCAAGGAATGAATATGTTAATTTGGATTTGGTTATGTGTGCTCGTGGTGATGTTCAATTGGAGAGAACGCAAACATGGGTTATGCAGCTTACTTGGACAACAAGGAATAAAGGAGCGATGCATGAAGTTGGACAAGTAGCTGATTATTATATAATTATTAATTTGAATTTTGCTTGCAAGTTTTTACCTTTCACTTGAATGGGTTTTTCTTGTTTTAAGCACATAGGATTTTATTTTCCTATTTGGATTTGGTTTTTGTCTTTTTTCTATTCGGATTTGGTTTTTAAATTTGTTTCCTGGAAGGATTCAGATATTGGCTAATTCAAGCTGATATTGAATTTCTCTCGGAATCCAATTGGGTTTGGGTTATTGTCTAAGCCTATAAATACCCTTCTAATGTAATCTTTTAAGAGAGACAATGGATGATATAAAACTTGTGTTTTGAGATAAACTATGAGTAGTTTTTCTTTTCTCTAAACTTCAATTACTGGATTGTTTTAAAGGTTAGATTCGAATAACTTAGTTTCTGGATTGATCTAAGCAATTTGAGATTCAAAGTTCACGTTTCTGGATTGATCGTGTTCTTTTGAAATACCCTTTTCTTCTTGTTTTTGTTTCTTTGTGTTGCGATCCACATCAGAAAGGGATACCAAAAGGTGGTTAAAGGATGTCTAATTCCATGTACATGATGTTAACATGTTAATTGTATCAATATATGGTGGCAAGTGACTCTTATAGGGTGCAAAGTGACTCTAATATGGTGAAAAATGACTTACATGTTTGATTAGAGCTAAAATGTGGAACAAAATTAACTTGTATGAAAGTGGTATTAATAGGTGGTAAAAGCATGTCAAATTGGATGTATATGTATATGATGTTAACATGTTAATTGTTGTATACATGGTGGAAAGTGACTCTTATAAGGTGCAAAGTAACTCTAATATAATGAAAAGTGACTTACATGGTTGATTAGAACCAAAATGTAGAACAAAATTGACCTGTATGAAAGTGGAATTAAGAGGTGGTAAAAGGATGTCAAATCGGATGTATATGATGTTAACATGTTAATTGTACAAATATTTGGTGGAAAGTGACTCATATAGGGTGCAAAATGACTCTAATATGGTAAGTGACTCTTATAAGGTGCAAAGTGACTCTAATATTGTGAGAAGTCACTTGTTTGATTAGAGCCAAAATGTGGCGCAAAATTGACTTGTAAGAACGGGGTACAAAGAGGTGGTTAAAGGATGTCTAATTGCATGTACATGATGTTAACATGATAATTGTATCAATATATGGTGGCAAGTGACTCTTATAGGGTGCAAAGTGACTCTAAGATGGTGAATATTAACTAACATGGTTGATTAGAGCCAAAATATTGAACAAAATTAACTTGTATGAAAGTGGCATTAATAGGTGTAAAAGGATGTCAAATTAGATGTATATGATGTTAACATATCAATTGTTGTATATATGGTGTAAAGTGACTTTTATAGGGTTCAAAGTGACTCTAATATGGTGAAAAGTGACTGACATGGTTAATTAGAACCAAAATGTGGACCAAAATTGACTTGTATTAATGTGGCACAAAGAGGTGGTAAAAGGATTTCTAATTGCATGTACATGATGTTAACATGTTAATTGTACCAATATATGATGGCAGGTGACTCTTTTAAGGTGCAAAGTGGCTCTAATATTATGAGAAGTCACTTACATGTTTGATTGGAGCCAAAATATGGCCCAAAATTGACTTGTAAGAAAGGGGTAAAAAGAGGTGGTTAAAGGATGTCTAATTGCGTGTACATGATGTTAACATGTTAATTGTATCAATATATGGTGGCAAGTGACTCTTATAGGGTGCAAAGTGACCCTAATATGGTGAAAAGTGACTTACATGGTTGATTAGAGCCAAAAAAAGGAACAAAATTAACTTGTATGAAAGTGGCCTTAATATGTGGTAAAAGGATGTCAAATTAGATGTATATGATGTTAACATGTCAATTTTTGTATATATGGTGGAAAGTGACTCTTTTAGGGTGCAAAGTGATTCTAATATGGTGAAAAGTGACTAACATGGTTAATTAGAACCAAAATCTGGAATACTTGTATGAATGTGGCATTAAGAGGTTGTAAAAGCATTTATAATTGCATGTACATGATGTTAACATGTTAGTTGTACCAATATTTAATGGAAAGTGACTCTAATATGGTGAGAAGTAACTTATATGATTGATTAGAGCCAAAATGTGGCCCAAAATTGACTTGTAAGAAAGGGGTACCTAGATGTGGTTAAAGGATGTCTAATTGCATGTACATGATGTTAACATATTAATTGTATCAATATATGGTAGCAAGTGACTCTTATAGGGTGCAAAGTGACTCTAATATGGTGAAAAGTGACTTACATGGTTGATTAGAGCCAAAATGTGGAACAAAATTAACTTGTATGAAAGTGGCATTAATAGGTGGTAAAAGGATGTCAAATTAGATGTATATGAGATTAACATATCAATTGTTGTGTATATGGTGGAAAGTGACTCTTATAGGGTGCAAAGTGACTCTAATATGGTGAAAAGTGACTTACATGGTTGATTAGAACCAAAATGTTGAACAAAATTGACCTATATGTGAGTGGAACTAAGATGTGGTAAAACGGTGTCAAATTGGATGTATATGATGTTAACATGTTAATTATACAAATAAGTTGTGGAAAGTGACTCATATAGGGTGCAAAATGACTCTAATATAGTGAAAAGTGACTTACATGGTTAATTATAACCAAAATGTGGATCAAAATTGACTTGTATGAATGTGGCACTAAGAGGTTGTAAAAGGATTTCTAATTGCATGTACATGATGTTAACATGTTAATTGTACCAATATTT
Source organism: Apium graveolens (assembly GCF_009905375.1). Taxonomy (NCBI): domain Eukaryota; kingdom Viridiplantae; phylum Streptophyta; class Magnoliopsida; order Apiales; family Apiaceae; genus Apium; species Apium graveolens. Next base: position 102,929 of record NW_027420393.1, read on the forward strand.
AATGGCAATTGACTCTTATAAGGTGCAAAGTGACTCTAATATGGTGAGAAGTAACTTACATGATTGATTAGAGCCAAAATGTGGCCCAAAATTGACTTGTAAGAAAGGGGGTACCAAGATGTGGTTAAAGGATGTCTAATTGCATGTACATGATGTTAACATGTTAATTCTATCAATATATGGTAGCAAGTGACTTTATAGGGTGCAAAGTGACTCTAATATGGTGAAAAGTGACTTACATGGTTGATTAGAGCCAAAATATGGAACAAAATTAACTTGTATGAAAGTGGCATTAATAGGTGGTAAAAGGATGTCAAATTAGATGTATATGAGATTAACATATCAATCGATGTATATATGGTGGAAAGTGACTCTTATAGGTTGCAAAGTGACTCTAATATGGTGAAAAGTGACTTACATGGTTGATTAGAACAAAATGTTGAACAAAATTGACCTGTATGTGAGTGGAACTAAGATGTGGTAAAACGGTGTCAAATTGGATGTATATGATGTTAACATGTTAATTATACAAATAGGTTGTGGAAAGTGACTCATATAGGGTGCAAAATGACTCTAATATAGTGAAAAGTGACTTACATGGTTAATTATAACCAAAATGTGGATCAAAATTGACTTGTATGAATGTGGCACTAAAAGGTTGTAAAAGGATTTCTAATTGCATGTACATGATGTTAACATGTTAATTATACCAATATTTAATGGCAAGTGACTCTTATAAGGTGCAAAGTGACTCTAATATGGTGAGAAGTAACTTACATGATTGATTAGAGCCAAAATGTGGCCCAAAATTGACTTGTAAGAAAGGGGTACCAAGATGTGGTTAAAGGATGTCTAATTGCATGTACATGATGTTAACATGTTAATTGTATCAATATATGGTAGCAAGTGACTCTTATAGGGTGCAAAGTGACTCTAATACGGTGAAAAGTGACTTACATGATTGATTAGAGCCAAAATGTGGAACAAAATTAACTTCTATGAAAGTGGCGTTAATAGGTGGTAAAAGGATGTCAAATTAGATGTATATGAGATTAACATGTCAATTGTTGTATATATGGTGGAAAGTGACTCTTATAGGTTGCAAAGTGAATCTACTATGGTGAAAAGTGACTTACATGGTTGATTAGAACCAAAATGTGGGACAAAATTGACATGTATGAAAGCGAAATTAAGAGGTCGTACAAGGATGTGAAATCGGATGTATATGATGTTAACATGTTAATTGTACAAATATTTGGTGGAAAGTGACTCATATAGGGTGCAAAATGACTCTAATATGGTGAAAAGTGACTTACATGGTTATATAGAACCAAAATGTGGACCAAAATTGACTTGTATGAATGTGGCACTAAGAGGTGGTAAAAGGATTTCTCATTGCATGTACAGGATGCTAACATGTTAATTGTATCAATATATGGTGGCAAGTGACTCTTATAGGGTGCAAAGTGACTCTAATATGGTGAAAAGTGACTTACATGGTTGATTAGAGCCAAAATGTGGAACGAAAGTAACTTGTATGAAAGTGGCATTAATAGGTGGTAAAATAATGTCAAATTAGATGTATATGATGTTAACATATCAATTGTAGTATATATGGCTGAAATTGACTCTTATAGGGTGCAAAGTGACTCTAATATGGTGAAAAGTGACTAGCATGGTTAATTATAACCAAAATGTGTACCAAAATTGACTTGTTTGAATGTGGCACTAAGAGGTTGTAAAAGGATTTCTAATTGCATGTACATGATGTTAACATGTTAATTGTACCAATATTTGATGGTAAGTGACTCTTAAAAGGTGCAAAGTGACTCTAATATGGTGAGAAGTAACTTACAGTATTGATTAGAGCCAAAATGTGGCCCAAAATTGACTTGTAAGAAAGGGGTACCAAGAGGTGGTTAAAGGATGTCTAATTGCATATACATGATGTTAACATGTTAATTGTATCAATATATGGTGGCAAGTGACTCTTATAGGGTGCAAAGTGACTCTAATATGGTGAAAAGTGACTTACATGGTTGATTTGAACCAAAATGTTGAACAAAATTGACCTGTATGAGAGTGGAACTAAGATGTGCTAAAACGGTGTCAAATTGGATGTATATGATGTTAACATGTTCATTATACAAATAGGTTGTGGAAAGTGACTCACATAGGGTGCAAAATGACTCTAATATAGTGAAAAGTGGCTTACATGGTTAATTATAACCAAAATGTGTATCAAAATTGACTTTTATTAATGTGGCACTAAGAGGTTGTAAAAGGATTTCTAATTGCATGTACATGATGTTAACATGTTAATTGTACCAATATTTGATGGCAAGTGACTCTTACAAGGTGCAAAGTGACTCTAATATGGTGAGAAGTAACTTACAGTATTGATTAGAGCCAAAATGTGGCCCAAAATTGACTTGTAAAAAAGGGGTACCAAGAGGTGGTTAAATGATGTCTAATTGCATATACATGACGTTAACATGTTAATTGTATCAATATATGGTGGCAAGTGACTCTTATAGGGTGCAAAGTGACTCTAATATGGTGAAAAGTGACTTACATGGTTGATTAGAGTCAAAATGTGTAACAAAATTAACTTGTATGAAAGTGGCATTAATAGGTGGTAAAAGGATGTCAAATTAGATGTATATGATGTTAACATGTCAATTTTTATATATATGGTGGAAAGTGACTCTTATAGGTTGCAATATGAATCTAATATGGTGAAAAGTGACTTGGTTGTTTAGAACCAAAATGTGGGACAAAATTGACATGTATGAAAGCGAAATTAAGAGGTGGTAAAAGGATGTTAAATCGGATGTATATGATGTTAACATGTTAATTGTACAGATATTTGGTGGAAAGTGACTCATATAGGGTGCAAAATGACTCTAATATGGTGAAAAGTGACTTACATGGTTAATTAGAACCAAAATGTGGACCAAAATTGACTTGTATGAATGTGGCACTAAGAGGTGGTAAAAGGATTTCTCATTGCATGTACAGGATGCTAACATGTTAATTGTATCAATATATGGTGGCAAGTGACTCTTATAGGGTGCAAAGTGACTCTAATATGGTGAAAAGTGACTTACATGGTTGATTAGAGCCAAAATGTGGAACGAAAGTAACTTGTATGAAAGTGGCATTAATAGGTGGTAAAATAATGTCAAATTAGATGTATATGATGTTAACATATCAATTGTAGTATATATGGCTGAAATTGACTCTTATAGGGTGCAAAGTGACTCTAATATGGTGAAAAGTGACTAGCATGGTTAATTAGAACCAAAATGTGTACCAAAATTGACTTGTTTGAATGTGGCACTAAGAGGTTGTAAAAGGATTTCTAATTGCATGTACATGATGTTAACATGTTAATTGTACCAATATTTGATGGTAAGTGACTCTTAAAAGGTGCAAAGTGACTCTAATATGGTGAGAAGTAACTTACAGTATTGATTAGAGCCAAAATGTGGCCCAAAATTGACTTGTAAGAAAGGGGTACCAAGAGGTGGTTAAAGGATGTCTAATTGCATATACATGATGTTAACATGTTAATTGTATCAATATATGGTGGCAAGTGACTCTTATAGGGTGCAAAGTGACTCTAATATGGTGAAAAGTGACTTACATGGTTGATTTGAACCAAAATGTTGAACAAAATTGACCTGTATGAGAGTGGAACTAAGATGTGCTAAAACGGTGTCAAATTGGATGTATATGATGTTAACATGTTCATTATACAAATAGGTTGTGGAAAGTGACTCACATAGGGTGCAAAATGACTCTAATATAGTGAAAAGTGGCTTACATGGTTAATTATAACCAAAATGTGTATCAAAATTGACTTTTATTAATGTGGCACTAAGAGGTTGTAAAAGGATTTCTAATTGCATGTACATGATGTTAACATGTTAATTGTACCAATATTTGATGGCAAGTGACTCTTACAAGGTGCAAAGTGACTCTAATATGGTGAGAAGTAACTTACAGTATTGATTAGAGCCAAAATGTGGCCCAAAATTGACTTGTAAAAAAGGGGTACCAAGAGGTGGTTAAATGATGTCTAATTGCATATACATGACGTTAACATGTTAATTGTATCAATATATGGTGGCAAGTGACTCTTATAGGGTGCAAAGTGACTCTAATATGGTGAAAAGTGACTTACATGGTTGATTAGAGTCAAAATGTGTAACAAAATTAACTTGTATGAAAGTGGCATTAATAGGTGGTAAAAGGATGTCAAATTAGATGTATATGATGTTAACATGTCAATTTTTATATATATGGTGGAAAGTGACTCTTATAGGTTGCAATATGAATCTAATATGGTGAAAAGTGACTTGGTTGTTTAGAACCAAAATGTGGGACAAAATTGACATGTATGAAAGCGAAATTAAGAGGTGGTAAAAGGATGTTAAATCGGATGTATATGATGTTAACATGTTAATTGTACAGATATTTGGTGGAAAGTGACTCATATAGGGTGCAAAATGACTCTAATATGGTGAAAAGTGACTTACATGGTTAATTAGAACCAAAATGTGGACCAAAATTGACTTGTATGAATGTGGCACTAAGAGGTGGTAAAAGGATTTCTCATTGCATGTACAGGATGCTAACATGTTAATTGTATCAATATATGGTGGCAAGTGACTCTTATAGGGTGCAAAGTGACTCTAATATGGTGAAAAGTGACTTACATGGTTGATTAGAGCCAAAATGTGGAACGAAAGTAACTTGTATGAAAGTGGCATTAATAGGTGGTAAAATAATGTCAAATTAGATGTATATGATGTTAACATATCAATTGTAGTATATATGGCTGAAATTGACTCTTATAGGGTGCAAAGTGACTCTAATATGGTGAAAAGTGACTAGCATGGTTAATTAGAACCAAAATGTGTACCAAAATTGACTTGTTTGAATGTGGCACTAAGAGGTTGTAAAAGGATTTCTAATTGCATGTACATGATGTTAACATGTTAATTGTACCAATATTTGATGGTAAGTGACTCTTAAAAGGTGCAAAGTGACTCTAATATGGTGAGAAGTAACTTACAGTATTGATTAGAGCCAAAATGTGGCCCAAAATTGACTTGTAAGAAAGGGGTACCAAGAGGTGGTTAAAGGATGTCTAATTGCATATACATGATGTTAACATGTTAATTGTATCAATATATGGTGGCAAGTGACTCTTATAGGGTGCAAAGTGACTCTAATATGGTGAAAAGTGACTTACATGGTTGATTTGAACCAAAATGTTGAACAAAATTGACCTGTATGAGAGTGGAACTAAGATGTGCTAAAACGGTGTCAAATTGGATGTATATGATGTTAACATGTTCATTATACAAATAGGTTGTGGAAAGTGACTCACATAGGGTGCAAAATGACTCTAATATAGTGAAAAGTGGCTTACATGGTTAATTATAACCAAAATGTGTATCAAAATTGACTTTTATTAATGTGGCACTAAGAGGTTGTAAAAGGATTTCTAATTGCATGTACATGATGTTAACATGTTAATTGTACCAATATTTGATGGCAAGTGACTCTTACAAGGTGCAAAGTGACTCTAATATGGTGAGAAGTAACTTACAGTATTGATTAGAGCCAAAATGTGGTCCAAAATTGACTTGTAAAAAAGGGGTACCAAGAGGTGGTTAAATGATGTCTAATTGCATATACATGACGTTAACATGTTAATTGTATCAATATATGGTGGCAAGTGACTCTTATAGGGTGCAAAGTGACTCTAATATGGTGAAAAGTGACTTACATGGTTGATTAGAGTCAAAATGTGTAACAAAATTAACTTGTATGAAAGTGGCATTAATAGGTGGTAAAAGGATGTCAAATTAGATGTATATGATGTTAACATATCAATTGTTGTATATATGGTGAAAAGTGACTCTTATAGGGTGCAAAGTGACTCTAATATGGTGAAAAGTGACTAACATGGTTAATTATAACCAAAATGTGGACCAAAATTGACTTGTATGAATGTGGCACTAAGAAGTTGTAAAAGGATTTCTAATTGCATGTACATGATGTTAACATATTAATTGTACCAATATTTGATGGCAAGTGACTCTTACAAGGTGCAAAGTGACTCTAATATGGTGAGAAGTAACTTACAGTATTGATTAGAGCCAAAATGTGGCCCAAAATTGACTTGTAAGAAAGAGGTACCAAGAGGTGGTTAAAGGATGTCTAATTGCATATACATGATGTTAACATGTTAATTGTATCAATATATGGTGGCAAGTGACTCTTATAGGGTGAAAGTGACTCTAATATGGTGAAAAGTGACTTACATTGTTGATTAGAGCCAAAATGTGGAACAAAATTAACTTGTATGAAAGTGGCATTAATGGGTGGTAAAAGGATGTCAAATTAGATGTATATGATGTTAACATGTCAATTGTTATATATATGGTGGAAAGTGACTCTTATAGGTTGCAAAGTGAATCTAATATGGTGAAAAATGACTTACATCGTTGATTAGAACCAAAATGTGGGATAAAATTGACATATATGAAAGCGAAATTTAGAGGTGGTAAAAGGATGTCAAATCGGATGTATATGATGTTAACATGTTAATTGTACAAATATTTGCAGGAAAGTGACTCATATAGGGTGCAAAATGACTCTAATATGGTGAAAAGTGACTTACATGGTTAATTAGAACCAAAATGTGGACCAAAATTGACTTGTGTGAATGTGGCACTAAGAGGTGGTAAAAGGATTTCTAATTGCATGTACAGGATGTAAACATGGTATTTGTATCAATATATGGTGGCAAGTGACTCTAATAGGGTTCAAAGTGACTCTATTATGGTGAAAAGTGACTTACATGGTTGATTAGAACCAAAATGTTGAACAAAATTGACCTGTATGAGAGTGGAACTAAGATGTGCTAAAACGGTGTCAAATTGGATGTATATGATGTTAACATGTTCATTATACAAATAGGTTGTGGAAAGTGACTCACATAGGGTGCAAAATGACTCTAATATAGTGAAAAGTGGCTTACATGGTTAATTATAACCAAAATGTGTATCAAAATTGACTTGTATTAATGTGGCACTAAGAGGTTGTAAAAGGATTTCTAATTGCATGTACATGATGTTAACATGTTAATTGTACCAATATTTAATGGCAATTGACTCTTATAAGGTGCAAAGTGACTCTAATATGGTGAGAAGTAACTTACATGATTGATTAGAGCCAAAATGTGGCCCAAAATTGACTTGTAAGAAAGGGGGTACCAAGATGTGGTTAAAGGATGTCTAATTGCATGTACATGATGTTAACATGTTAATTGTATCAATATATGGTAGCAAGTGACTCTTATAGGGTGCAAAGTGACTCTAATATGGTGAAAAGTGACTTACATGGTTGATTAGAGCCAAAATATGGAACAAAATTAACTTGTATGAAAGTGGCATTAATAGGTGGTAAAAGGATGTCAAATTAGATGTATATGAGATTAACATATCAATCGATGTATATATGGTGGAAAGTGACTCTTATAGGGTGCAAAGTGACTCTAATATAGTGAAAAGTGACTTACATGGTTAATTATAACCAAAATGTGGATCAAAATTGACTTGTATGAATGTGGCACTAAGAGGTTGTAAAAGGATTTCTAATTGCATGTACATGATGTTAACATGTTAATTGTACCAATATTTAATGGCAATTGACTCTTATAAGGTGCAAAGTGACTCTAATATGGTGAGAAGTAACTTACATGATTGATTAGAGCCAAAATGTGGCCCAAAATTGACTTGTAAGAAAGGGGGTACCAAGATGTGGTTAAAGGATGTCTAATTGCATGTACATGATGTTAACATGTTAATTGTATCAATATATGGTAGCAAGTGACTCTTATAGGGTGCAAAGTGACTCTAATATGGCGAAAAATGACTTACATGGTTGATTAGAGCCAAAATATGGAACAAAATTAACTTGTATGAAAGTGGCATTAATAGGTGGTAAAAGGATGTCAAATTAGATGTATATGAGATTAACATATCAATCGATGTATATATGGTGGAAAGTGACTCTTATAGGGTGCAAAGTGACTCTAATATGGTGAAAAGTGACTTACATGGTTGATTAGAACAAAATGTTGAACAAAATTGACCTGTATGTGAGTGGAACTAAGATGTGGTAAAACGGTGTCAAATTGGATGTATATGATGTTAACATGTTAATTATACAAATAGGTTGTGGAAAGTGACTCATATAGGGTGCAAAATGACTCTAATATAGTGAAAAGTGACTTACATGGTTAATTATAACCAAAATGTGGATCAAAATTGACTTGTATGAATGTGGCACTAAAAGGTTGTAAAAGGATTTCTAATTGCATGTACATGATGTTAACATGTTAATTATACCAATATTTAATGGCAAGTGACTCTGATAAGGTGCAAAGTGACTCTAATATGGTGAGAAGTAACTTACATGATTGATTAGAGCCAAAATGTGGCCCAAAATTGACTTGTAAAAAAGGGGTACCAAGATGTGGTTAAAGGATGTCTAATTGCATGTACATGATGTTAACATGTTAATTGTATCAATATATGGTAGCAAGTGACTCTTATAGGGTGCAAAGTGACTCTAATACGGTGAAAAGTGACTTACATGATTGATTAGAGCCAAAATGTGGAACAAAATTAACTTCTATGAAAGTGGCGTTAATAGGTGGTAAAAGGATGTCAAATTAGATGTATATGAGATTAACATATCAATTGTTGTATATATGGTGGAAAGTGACTCTTATAGGTTGCAAAGTGAATCTAATATGGAGAAAAGTGACTTACATGGTTGATTAGAGCGAAAATGTGGAACGAAAGTAACTTGTATGAAAGTGGCATTAATAGGTGGTAAAATAATGTCAAATTAGATGTATATGATGTTAACATATCAATTGTAGTATATATGGCTGAAATTGACTCTTATAGGGTGCAAAGTGACTCTAATATGGTGAAAAGTGACTAGCATGGTTAATTAGAACCAAAATGTATACCAAAATTGACTTGTATGAATGTGGCACTAAGAGGTTGTAAAAGGATTTCTAATTGCATGTACATGATGTTAACATGTTAATTGTACCAATATTTTATGGTAAGTGACTCTTAAAAGGTGCAAAGTGACTCTAATATGGTGAGAAGTAACTTACAGTATTGATTAGAGCCAAAATGTGGCCCAAAATTGACTTGTAAGAAAGGGGTACCAAGAGGTGGTTAAAGGATGTCTAATTGCATATACATGATGTTAACATGTTAATTGTATCAATATATGGTGGCAAGTGACTCTTATAGGGTGCAAAGTGACTCTAATATGGTGAAAAGTGACTTACATGGTTGATTTGAACCAAAATGTTGAACAAAATTGACCTGTATGAGAGTGGAACTAAGATGTGCTAAAACGGTGTCAAATTGGATGTATATGATGTTAACATGTTCATTATACAAATAGGTTGTGGAAAGTGACTCACATAGGGAGCAAAATTACTCTAATATAGTGAAAAGTGGCTTACATGGTTAATTATAACCAAAATGTGTATTAAAATTGACTTGTATTAATCTGGCACTAAGAGGTTGTAAAAGGATTTCTAATTGCATGTACATGATGTTAACATGTTAATTGTAGCAATATTTGATGGCAAGTGACTCTTACAAGGTGCAAAGTGACTCTAATATGGTGAGTAACTTACAGTATTGATTAGAGCCAAAATGTGGCCCAAAATTGACTTGTATAAAAGGGGTACCAAGAGGTGGTTAAATGATGTCTAATTGCATATACATGACGTTAACATGTTAATTGTATCAATATATGGTGGCAAGTGACTCTTATAGGGTGCAAAGTGACTCTAATATGGTGAAAAGTGACTTACATGGTTGATTAGAGTCAAAATGTGTAACAAAATTAACTTGTATGAAAGTGGCATTAATAGGTGGTAAAAGGATGTCAAATTAGATGTATATGATGTTAACATGTCAATTTTTATATATATGGTGGAAAGTGACTCTTATAGGTTGCAATATGAATCTAATATGGTGAAAAGTGACTTGGTTGTTTAGAACCAAAATGTGGGACAAAATTGACATGTATGAAAGCGAAATTAAGAGGTGGTAAAAGGATGTTAAATCGGATGTATATGATGTTAACATGTTAATTGTACAGATATTTGGTGGAAAGTGACTCATATAGGGTGCAAAATGACTCTAATATGGTGAAAAGTGACTTACATGGTTAATTAGAACCAAAATGTGGACCAAAATTGACTTGTATGAATGTGGCACTAAGAGGTGGTAAAAGGATTTCTCATTGCATGTACAATATGTTAACATGTTAATTGTATCAATATATGGTGGCAAGTGACTCTTATAGGGTGCTAAGTGACTCTAATATGGTGAAAAGTGACTTACATGGTTGATTAGAGCCAAAATGTGGAACGAAATTAACTTGTATGAAAGTGGCATTAATAGGTGGTAAAATGATGTCAAATTAGATGTATATGATGTTAACATATCAATTGTTGTATATATGGTGAAAAGTGACTCTTATAGGGTGCAAAGTGACTCTAATATGGTGAAAAGTGACTAACATGGTTAATTATAACCAAAATGTGGACCAAAATTGACTTGTATGAATGTGGCACTAAGAAGTTGTAAAAGGATTTCTAATTGCATGTACATGATGTTAACATATTAATTGTACCAATATTTGATGGCAAGTGACTCTTACAAGGTGCAAAGTGACTCTAATATGGTGAGAAGTAACTTACAGTATTGATTAGAGCCAAAATGTGGCCCAAAATTGACTTGTAAGAAAGAGGTACCAAGAGGTGGTTAAAGGATGTCTAATTGCATATACATGATGTTAACATGTTAATTGTATCAATATATGGTGGCAAGTGACTCTTATAGGGTGAAAGTGACTCTAATATGGTGAAAAGTGACTTACATTGTTGATTAGAGCCAAAATGTGGAACAAAATTAACTTGTATAAAAGTGGCATTAATGGGTGGTAAAAGGATGTCAAATTAGATGTATATGATGTTAACATGTCAATTGTTATATATATGGTGGAAAGTGACTCTTATAGGTTGCAAAGTGAATCTAATATGGTGAAAAATGACTTACATCGTTGATTAGAACTAAAATGTGGGATAAAATTGACATATATGAAAGCGAAATTTAGAGGTGGTAAAAGGATGTCAAATCGGATGTATATGATGTTAACATGTTAATTGTACAAATATTTGCAGGAAAGTGACTCATATAGGGTGCAAAATGACTCTAATATGGTGAAAAGTGACTTACATGGTTAATTAGAACCAAAATGTGGACCAAAATTGACTTGTGTGAATGTGGCACTAAGAGGTGGTAAAAGGATTTCTAATTGCATGTACAGGATGTAAACATGGTAATTGTATCAATATATGGTGGCAAGTGACTCTAATAGGGTTCAAAGTGACTCTATTATGGTGAAAAGTGACTTACATGGTTGATTAGAACCAAAATGTTGAACAAAATTGACCTGTATGAGAGTGGAACTAAGATGTGCTAAAATGGTGTCAAATTGGATGTATATGATAACATGTTCATTACACAAATAGGTTGTGGAAAGTGACTCACATAGGGTGCAAAATGACTCTAATATAGTGAAAAGTGGCTTACATGGTTAATTATAACCAAAATGTGTATCAAAATTGACTTGTATTAATGTGGCACTAAGAGGTTGTAAAAGGATTTCTAATTGCATGTACATGATGTTAACATGTTAATTGTACCAATATTTGATGGCAAGTGACTCTTACAAGGTGCAAAGTGACTCTAATATGGTGAGAAGTAACTTACAGTATTGATTAGAGCCAAAATGTGGCCCAAAATTGACTTGTATAAAAGGGGTACCAAGAGGTGGTTAAATGATGTCTAATTGCATATACATGACGTTAACATGTTAATTGTATCAATATATGGTAGCAAGTGACTCTTATAGGGTGAAAAGTGACTCTAATATGGTGAAAAGTGACTTACATGGTTGATTAGAGCCAAAATATGGAACAAAATTAACTTGTATGAAAGTGGCATTAATAGGTGGTAAAAGGATGTCAAATTAGATGTATATGAGATTAACATATCAATCGATGTATATATGGTGGAAAGTGACTCTTATAGGGTGCAAAGTGACTCTAATATAGTGAAAAGTGACTTACATGGTTAATTATAACCAAAATGTGGATCAAAATTGACTTGTATGAATGTGGCACTAAGAGGTTGTAAAAGGATTTCTAATTGCATGTACATGATGTTAACATGTTAATTGTACCAATATTTAATGGCAATTGACTCTTATAAGGTGCAAAGTGACTCTAATATGGTGAGAAGTAACTTACATGATTGATTAGAGCCAAAATGTGGCCCAAAATTGACTTGTAAGAAAGGGGGTACCAAGATGTGGTTAAAGGATGTCTAATTGCATGTACATGATGTTAACATGTTAATTGTATCAATATATGGTAGCAAGTGACTCTTATAGGGTGCAAAGTGACTCTAATATGGTGAAAAGTGACTTACATGGTTGATTAGAGCCAAAATATGGAACAAAATTAACTTGTATGAAAGTGGCATTAATAGGTGGTAAAAGGATGTCAAATTAGATGTATATGAGATTAACATATCAATCGATGTATATATGGTGGAAAGTGACTCTTATAGGGTGCAAAGTGACTCTAATATGGTGAAAAGTGACTTACATGGTTGATTAGAACAAAATGTTGAACAAAATTGACCTGTATGTGAGTGGAACTAAGATGTGGTAAAACGGTGTCAAATTGGATGTATATGATGTTAACATGTTAATTATACAAATAGGTTGTGGAAAGTGACTCATATAGGGTGCAAAATGACTCTAATATAGTGAAAAGTGACTTACATGGTTAATTATAACCAAAATGTGGATCAAATTTGACTTGTATGAATGTGGCACTAAAAGGTTGTAAAAGGATTTCTAATTGCATGTACATGATGATAACATGTTAATTATACCAATATTTAATGGCAAGTGACTCTTATAAGGTGCAAAGTGACTCTAATATGGTGAGAAGTAACTTACATGATTGATTAGAGCCAAAATGTGGCCCAAAATTGACTTGTAAGAAAGGGGTACCAAGATGTGGTTAAAGGATGTCTAATTGCATGTACATGATGTTAACATGTTAATTGTATCAATATATGGTAGCAAGTGACTCTTATAGGGTGCAAAGTTACTCTAATACGGTGAAAAGTGACTTACATGATTGATTAGAGCCAAAATGTGGAACAAAATTAACTTCTATGAAAGTGGCGTTAATAGGTGGTAAAAGGATGTCAAATTAGATGTATATGAGATTAACATATCAATTGTTGTATATATGGTGGAAAGTGACTCTTATAGGTTGCAAAGTGAATCTAATATGGTGAAAAGTGACTTACATGGTTGATTAGAACCAAAATGTGGGACAAAATTGACATGTATGAAAGCGAAATTAAGAGGTGGTAAAAGGATGTGAAATCAGATGTATATGATGTTAACATGTTAATTGTACAAATATTTGGTGGAAAGTGACTCATATAGGGTGCAAAATGACTCTAATATGGTGAAAAGTGACTTACATGGTTATATAGAACCAAAATGTGGACCAAAATTGACTTGTATGAATGTGGCACTAAGAGGTGGTAAAAGGATTTCTCATTGCATGTACAGGATGCTAACATGTTAATTGTATCAATATATGGTGGCAAGTGACTCTTATAGGGTGCAAAGTGACTCTAATATGGTGAAAAGTGACTTACATGGTTGATTAGAGCCAAAATGTGGAACGAAATTAACTTGTATGAAAGTGGCATTAATAGGTGGTAAAATAATGTCAAATTAGATGTATATGATGTTAACATATCAATTGTAGTATATATGGCTGAAATTGACTCTTATAGGGTGCAAAGTGACTCTAAGATGGTGAAAAGTGACTAGCATGGTTAATTAGAACCAAAATGTATACCAAAATTGACTTGTATGAATGTGGCACTAAGAGGTTGTAAAAGGATTTCTAATTGCATGTACATGATGTTAACATGTTAATTGTACCAATATTTGATGGTAAGTGACTCTTAAAAGGTGCAAAGTGACTCTAATATGGTGAGAAGTAACTTACAGTATTGATTAGAGCCAAAATGTGGCCCAAAATTGACTTGTAAGAAAGGGGTACCAAGAGGTGGTTAAAGGATGTCTAATTGCATATACATGATGTTAACATGTTAATTGTATCAATATATGGTGGCAAGTGACTCTTATAGGGTGCAAAGTGACTCTAATATGGTGAAAAGTGACTTACATGGTTGATTTGAACCAAAATGTTGAACAAAATTGACCTGTATGAGAGTGGAACTAAGATGTGCTAAAACGGTGTCAAATTGGATGTATATGATGTTAACATGTCAATTTTTATATATATGGTGGAAAGTGACTCTTATAGGTTGCAATATGAATCTAATATGGTGAAAAGTGACTTGGTTGTTTAGAACCAAAATGTGGGACAAAATTGACATGTATGAAAGCGAAATTAAGAGGTGGTAAAAGGATGTTAAATCGGATGTATATGATGTTAACATGTTAATTGTACAGATATTTGGTGGAAAGTGACTCATATAGGGTGCAAAATGACTCTAATATGGTGAAAAGTGACTTACATGGTTAATTAGAACGAAAATGTGGACCAAAATTGACTTGTATGAATGTGGCACTAAGAGGTGGTAAAAGGATTTCTCATTGCATGTACAATATGTTAACATGTTAATTGTATCAATATATGGTGGCAAGTGACTCTTATAGGGTGCTAAGTGACTCTAATATGGTGAAAAGTGACTTATATGGTTGATTAGAGCCAAAATGTGGAACGAAATTAACTTGTATGAAAGTGGCATTAATAGGTGGTAAAATGATGTCAAATTAGATGTATATGATGTTAACATATCAATTGTTGTATATATGGTGAAAAGTGACTCTTATAGGGTGCAAAGTGACTCTAATATGGTGAAAAGTGACTAACATGGTTAATTATAACCAAAATGTGGACCAAAATTGACTTGTATGAATGTGGCACTAAGAAGCTGTAAAAGGATTTCTAATTGCATGTACATGATGTTAACATATTAATTGTACCAATATTTGATGGCAAGTGACTCTTACAAGGTGCAAAGTGACTCTAATATGGTGAGAAGTAACTTACAGTATTGATTAGAGCCAAAATGTGGCCCAAAATTGACTTGTAAGAAAGAGGTACCAAGAGGTGGTTAAAGGATGTCTAATTGCATATACATAATGTTAACATGTTAATTGTATCAATATATGGTGGCAAGTGACTCTTATAGGGTGAAAGTGACTCTAATATGGTGAAAAGTGACTTACATTGTTGATTAGAGCCAAAATGTGGAACAAAATTAACTTGTATGAAAGTGGCATTAATGGGTGGTAAAAGGATGTCAAATTAGATGTATATGATGTTAACATGTCAATTGTTATATATATGGTGGAAAGTGACTCTTATAGGTTGCAAAGTGAATCTAATATGGTGAAAAATGACTTACATCGTTGATTAGAACCAAAATGTGGGATAAAATTGACATATATGAAAGCGAAATTTAGAGGTGGTAAAAGGATGTCAAATCGGATGTATATGATGTTAACATGTTAATTGTACAAATATTTGCAGGAAAGTGACTCATATAGGGTGCAAAATGACTCTAATATGGTGAAAAGTGACTTACATGGTTAATTAGAACCAAAATGTGGACCAAAATTGACTTGTGTGAATGTGGCACTAAGAGGTGGTAAAAGGATTTCTAATTGCATGTACAGGATGTAAACATGGTAATTGTATCAATATATGGTGGCAAGTGACTCTAATAGGGTTCAAAGTGACTCTATTATGGTGAAAAGTGACTTACATGGTTGATTAGAACCAAAATGTTGAACAAAATTGACCTGTATGAGAGTGGAACTAAGATGTGCTAAAACGGTGTCAAATTGGATGTATATGATGTTAACATGTTCATTATACAAATAGGTTGTGGAAAGTGACTCACATAGGGTGCAAAATGACTCTAATATAGTGAAAAGTGGCTTACATGGTTAATTATAACCAAAATGTGTATCAAAATTGACTTGTATTAATGTGGCACTAAGAGGTTGTAAAAGGATTTCTAATTGCATGTACATGATGTTAACATGTTAATTGTACCAATATTTGATGGCAAGTGACTCTTACAAGGTGCAAAGTGACTCTAATATGGTGAGAAGTAACTTACAGTATTGATTAGAGCCAAAATGTGGCCCAAAATTGACTTGTAAAAAAGGGGTACCAAGAGGTGGTTAAATGATGTCTAATTGCATATACATGATGTTAACATGTTAATTGTATCAATATATGGTGGCAAGTGACTCTTATAGGGTGCAAAGTGACTCTAATATGGTGGAAAGTGACTTATATGGTTGATTAGAGTCAAAATGTGTAACAAAATTAACTTGTATGAAAGTGGCATTAATAGGTGGTAAAAGGATGTCAAATTAGATGTATATGATGTTAACATATCAATTGTTGTATATATGGTGAAAAGTGACTCTTATAGGGTGCAAAGTGACTCTAATATGGTGAAAAGTGACTAACATGGTTAATTATAACCAAAATGTGGACCAAAATTGACTTGTATGAATGTGGCACTGAGAAGTTGTAAAAGGATTTCTAATTGCATGTACATGATGTTAACATATTAATTGTACCAATATTTGATGGCAAGTGACTCTTACAAGGTGCAAAGTGACTCTAATATGGTGAGAAGTAACTTACAGTATTGATTAGAGCCAAAATGTGGCCCAAAATTGACTTGTAAGAAAGAGGTACCAAGAGGTGGTTAAAGGATGTCTAATTGCATATATATGATGTTAACATGTTAATTGTATCAATATATGGTGGCAAGTGACTCTTATAGGGTGGAAAGTGACTCTAATATGGTGAAAAGTGACTTACATTGTTGATTAGAGCCAAAATGTGGAACAAAATTAACTTGTATGAAAGTGGCATTAATGGGTGGTAAAAGGATGTCAAATTAGATGTATGTGATGTTAACATGTCAATTGTTATATATATGGTGGAAAGTGACTCTTATAGGTTGCTAAGTGAATCTAATATGGTGAAAAGTGACTTACATCGTTGATTAGAACCAAAATGTGGGATAAAATTGACATGTATGAAAGCGAAATTTAGAGGTGGTAAAAGGATGTCAAATCGGATGTATATGATGTTAACATGTTAATTGTACAAATATTTGCAGGAAAGTGACTCATATAGGGTGCAAAATGACTCTAATATGGTGAAAAGTGACTTACATGGTTAATTAGAACCAAAATGTGGACCAAAATTGACTTGTGTGAATGTTGCACTAAGAGGTGGTAAAAGGATTTCTAATTGCATGTACAGGATGTAAACATGGTAATTGTATCAATATATGGTGGCAAGTGACTCTTATAGGGTTCAAAGTGACTCTATTATGGTGAAAAGTGACTTACATGGTTGATTAGAGCCAAAATGTGGAACAAAATTAACTTGTATGAAAGTGGCATTAATAGGTGGTTAAAGCATGTCAAATTAGATGTATATGAGATTAACATATCAATTGTTGTATATATGGTGGAAAGTGACTCTTATAGGGTGCAAAGTGACTCTAAATATGGTGAAAAGTGACTTACATGGTTGATTAGAACCAAAATGTTGAACATAATTGACCTGTATGAGAGTGGAACTCAGATGTGGTAAAACGGTGTCAAATTGGATGTATATGATGTTAACATGTTAATTATACAAATTGGTTGTGGAAAGTGACTCATATAGGGTGCAAAGTGACTCTAATATGGTGAAAAGTGACTAACATGGTTAATTTGAACCAAAATGTGGACGAAAATTGACTTGTATGAATGTGGCACTAGGAGGTTGTAAAAGGATTTCTAATTGCATGTACATGATGTTAACATGTTAATTGTACCAATATTTGATGGCAAGTGACTCTTATAAGGTGCAAAGTGACTCTAATATGGTGAGAAGTAACTTACATGATTGATTAGAGCCAAAATGTGGCCCAAAATTGACTTGTAGGAAAGGAGTGCCAAGAGGTGGTTAAAGGATGCCTAATTGCATGCACATGATGTTAACATGTTAATTGTATCAATATATGGTGGCAAGTGACTCTTATAGGGTGCAAAGTGACTCTAATATGGTGAAAAGTGACTTACATGGTTGATTAGAGCCAAAATGTGAAACAAAATTAACTTGTATGAAAGTGGCATTAATAGGTGTTAAAAGGATATCAAATTGGATTTATATGATGTTAACATGTTAATTGTTGTATATATGGTGGAAAGTAACTCTTATAAGGTGCAAAATGACTCTAATATGGTGAAAACTGACTTACATGGTTGATTAGAATCAAATGTGGAACAAAATTGACCTGTATGAAAGTGTAATTAAGAGGTGGTAAAAGGATGTCAAATCGGATGTATATGATGTTAACATGTTAACTTTACAAATATTTGATGGAAAGTGACTCTTATAAGGTGCAAAGTGACTCTAATATTGTGAGAAGTCACTTACATGTTTGATTAGAGCCAAAATGTGGCCCATAATTGACTTGTAAGAAAGGGGTACCAAGATGTGGTTAAAGGATGTCTAATTGCATGTACATGATGTTAACATGTTAATTGTATCAATATATGGTAGCAAGTGACTCTTATAGGGTGCAAAGTGACTGTAATATAGTGAAAAGTGACTTACATGGTTGATTAGAGCCAAAATGTGGAACAAAATTAACTTTTATGAAAGTGGCATTAATAGGTGGTAAAAGGATGTCAAATTAGATGTATATGATATTAACATATCAATTGTTGTATATATGGTGGAAAGTGACTCTTATAGGGTGCAAAGTGACTCTAATATGGTGAAAAGTGACTTGCATGGTTGATTAGAACCAAAATATTGACCAAAATTGACCTGTATGAAAGCGGAATTAAGAGGTGGTAAAAGGATGTTAAATCGGATGTATATGATGTTAACATGTTAATTGTACAAATATTTTGTGGAAAGTGACTCATATAGGGTGCAAAATGACTCTAATATGGTGAAAAGTTACTTACATGGTTAATTAGGACCAAAATTGACTTATATGAATTGGTACTAAGAGGTGATAAAAGGATTTCTAATTACATGTACATGATGTTAACATGTTACTTGTGCCAATAAATGATGGCAAGTGACTCTTATATGATACAAAGTGACTCTAATATCGTGAGAAGTCACTTACAAGTTTGATTAGAGCCAAAATGTGGCCCAAAATTGACTTGTAAGAAAGGGGTACCAAGATGTGGTTAAAGGATGTCTAATTGCATGTACATGATTTTAACATGTTAATTGTATCAATATATGGTGGCAAGTGACTCTTATAGGGTGCAAAGTGACTCTAATATGGTGAAAAGTGACTTACATGGTTGATTAGAGCCAAAATGTGGAACAAAATTAACTTGTATGGAAGTGGCATTAATAGGTGGTAAAAGGATGTCAACTTGGATGTATACATGTTAATTGTATCAATATATGGTAGATTATAACCAAAATGTGGAACAAAATTAACCTGTATGAAAGTGGAACTAAGATGTGGTAAAACGATGTCAATTTGGATGTATATGATGTTAACATGTTAAATATACAAATAGGTTGTGGAAAGTGACTCATATAGGGTGCAAAATGACTCTAATATAGTGAAAAGTGACTTACATGGTAATTAGAACGAAAATGTGGCTGAAAATTGACTAGTATGAATATGGCACTAAGAGGTTGTAAAAGGATTTCTAATTGTACCAAGATTACGTTAAAGGATGTCTAATTGCATGTACATGATGTTAACATGTTAATTGTATCAATATATGATGGCAAGTGACTCTTATAGGGTGCAAAGTGACTCTAATGTGGTGAAAAGTGACTTACATGGTTGATTAGAGCCAAAATGTGGAACAAAATTAACTTGTATGAAAGTGGCATTAATAGGTGGTAAAAGGATGTCAAAATATGATGTTAACATATCAATTGTTGTATATATGGTGGAAAGTGACTCTTATAGGGTGCAAAGTGACTCTACTATGGTGAAAAGTGATTTACATGATTCATTAGAACCAAAATGTTGAACAAAATTGACCTCTATGAAAGTGGACTAAGATGTGGTAAAACGGTGTCAAATTGGATGTTTATGATGGTAACATGTTAATTATACAAATAGGTTGTGGAAAATGACTCATATAGGGTGCAAAATGACTCTAATATAGTGAAAAGTGACTTGGTTAATTAGAACCAAAATGTGGACCAAAAATGACTCGTATGAATGTGGCACTAAGAGGTTGTAAAAGGATTTCTAATTGCATGTACAGGATGTTAACATGCTAATTGTACCAATATTTGATGGCAAGTGACTCTTATAAGGTGCAACGTGACTCTAATATGGTGAGAAGTAACTTACATGATTAATTAGAACCAAAATGTGGCCCAAAATTGACTTGTTGGAAAGGGGTACCAGGAGGTGGTTAAAGGATGTCTAATTGCATGCACATGATGTTAACATGTTAATTGTATCAATATATGGTGGCAAGTGACTCTTATAGGGTGCAAAGTGACTCTAATATGGTGAAAAATGACTTACATGGTTGATTAGAGCCAAAATGTGGAACACAATTAACTTGTATGAAAGTGGCATTAATAGGTGGTAAAAGGCTATCAAATTGGATATATATGATGTTAACATGTTAATTGTTGTATATATGGTGGAAAGTGACTCTTATAAGGTGCAAAGTGACTCTAATATGGTGAAAAGTGACTAACATGGTTAATTAGAACCAAAATTTGGACCAAAATTGACTTGTATGAATGTGGCACTAAGAGGTTGTAAAAGGATTTCTACTTGCTTGTACACGATGTTAACATGTTAATTATACCAATATATGAGGGCAAGTGATTGGTATAAGGTGCAAAGTGATTCATATAGGGTGCAAAATGACTCTCATGGTGAAAAGTGACGTACATGGTTAATTAGAACCAGAGTGTGGACCAAAATTAACTTGTATTAATGTGGCACTAAGAGGTTGTAAAAGGATTTCTAATTGCATGTACATGATGTTAACATATTAATTGTTGTATATATGGTGCAAGTGACTCTTATAGGGTGTCAAGTGAGTCTAATATGGTGAAAAGTGACTTATATGGTTGATTAGAACCAAAATGTGGAACAAAATTGACCTGTATGAAAGTGGAACTAAGATGTGGTAAAACGATGTCAATTTGGATGTATATGATGTTAACATGTTAATTATACAAATAGGTTGTGGAAAGTGACTCATATAGGGTGCAAAATGACTCTAATATAGTGAAAAGTGACTTACATGGTTAATTAGAACCAAAATGTGGCCGAAAATTGACTTGTATGAATGTGGCACTAAGAGGTTGTAAAAGGATTTCTAATTGTTCCAAAATTACGTTAAAGGATGTCTAATTGCATGTACATGATATTAACATGTTAATTGTATCAATATATGATGGCAAGTGACTCTTATAGGGTGCAAAGTGATTCTAATGTGGTGAAAAGTGACTTACATGGTTGATTAGAGCCAAAATATGGAACAAAATTAACTTGTATGAAAGTGGCATTAATAGGTGGTAAAAGGATGTGAAATTAGATGTATATGATGTTAACATATCAATTGTTGTATATATGGTGGAAAGTGAGTCTTATAGGGTGCAAAGTGACTCTAATATGGTGAAAAGTGACTTACATGATTGATTAGAACCAAAATGTTGAACAAAATTGACCTGTATGAAAGTGGAACTAAGATGTGGTAAAACGGTGTCAAATTGGATGTTTATGATGGTAACATGTTAATTATACAAATAGGTTGTGGAGAATGACTCATATAGGGTGCAAAATGACTCTAATATAGTGAAAAGTAACTTACATGGTTAATTAGAACCAAAATGTGGACCAAAAATGACTCGTATGCATGTGGCACTAAGAGGTTGTAAAAGGATTTCTAATTGCATGTACATTATGTTAACATGCTAATTGTACCAATATTTGATGGCAAGTGACTCTTATAAGGTGCAACGTGACTCTAATATGGCGAGAAGTAACTTACATGATTAATTAGAGCCAAAATGTGGCCAAAAATTGACTTGTAGGAAAGGGGTACCAGGAGGTGGTTAAAGGATGTCTAATTGCATGCACATGATGTTAGCATGTTAATTGTATCAATATATGGTGGCAAGTGACTCTTATAGGGTGCAAAGTGACTCTAATATGGTGAAAAATGACTTACATGGTTGATTAGAGCCAAAATGTGGAACACAATTAACTTGTATGAAAGTGGCATTAATAGGTGGTAAAAGGCTGTCAAATTGGATATATATGATGTTAACATGTTAATTGTTGTATATATGGTGGAAAGTGACTCTTATAAGGTGCAAAGTGACTCTAATATGGTGAAAAGTGACTAACATGGTTAATTAGAACCAAAATTTGGACCAAAATTGACTTGTATGAATGTGGCACTAAGAGGTTGTAAAAGGATTTCTACTTGCTTGTACACGATGTTAACATGTTAATTATACCAATATATGAGGGCAAGTGATTGGTATAAGGTGCAAAGTGATTCATATAGGGTGCAAAATGACTCTCATGGTGAAAAGTGACGTACATGGTTAATTAGAACCAGAGTGTGGACCAAAATTAACTTGTATTAATGTGGCACTAAGAGGTTGTAAAAGGATTTTTAATTGCATGTACATGATGTTAACATGTTAATTGTTGTATATATGGTGCAAGTGACTCTTATAGGGTGTCAAGTGAGTCTAATATGGTGAAAAGTGACTTACATTGTTGATTAGAACCAAAATATGGAACAAAATTGACCTGTATGAAAGTGGAACTAAGATGTGGTAAAACGATGTCAATTTGGATGTATATGATGTTAACATGTTAATTATACAAATAGGTTGTGGAAAGTGACTCATATAGGGTGCAAAATGACTCTAATATAGTGAAAAATGACTTACATGGTTAATTAAAACCAAAATGTGGCCGAAAATTGACTTGTATGAATGTGGCACTAAGAGGTTGTAAAAGGATTTCTAATTGTACCAAGATAACGTTAAAGGATGTATAATTGCATGTACATGATGTTAATATGTTAATTGTATCAATATATGATGGCAAGTGACTCTTATGTGGTGAAAAGTGACTTACATGGTTGATTAGAACCAAAATGTGGAACAAAATTAATTTGTATGAAAGTGGCATTAATAGGTGGTAAAAGGATGTCAAATTAGATGTATATGATGTTAACATATCAATTGTTGTATATATGGTGGAAAGTGACTCTTATAGGGTGCAAAGTGATTCTAATATGGTGAAAAGTGACTTACATGATTGATTAGAACCAAAATGTTGAACAAAATTGACCTGTATGAAAGTGGAACTAAGACGTGGTAAAACGGTGTCAAATTGGATGTATATGATGGTAACATGTTAATTATACAAATAGGTTGTGGAAAATGACTCATATAGGGTGCAAAATGACTCTAATATAGTGAAAAGTGACTTACATGGTTAATTAGAACCAAAATGTGGACCAAAAATGACTCGTATGAATGTGGCACTAAGAGGTTGTAAATGGATTTCTAATTGCATGTACATGATGTTAACATGCTAATTGTGCCAATATTTGATGGCAAGTGACTCTTATAAGGTGCAACGTGACTCTAATATGGTGAGAAGTAACTTACATGATTAATTAGAGCCAAAATGTGGCCCAAAATTGACTTGTGGAAAGGGGTACCAGGATGTGGTTGAAGGATGTCTAATTGCATGCACATGATGTTAACATGTTAATTGTATCAATATATGGTGGCAAGTGACTCTTATAGGGTGCAAAGTGACTCTAATATGGTGAAAAGTGACTTACATGGTTGATTAGAGCCAAAATGTGGAACACAATTAACTTGTATGAAAGTGGCATTAATAGGTGGTAAAAGGCTGTCAAATTGGATTTATATGATGTTAACATGTTAATTGTTGTATATATGGTGGAAAGTGACTCTTATAAGGTGCAAAGTGACTCTAATATGGTGAAAACTGACTAACATGGTTAATTAGAACCAAAATTTGGACCAAAATTGATTTGTATGAATGTGGCACTACGAGGTTATAAAAGGATTTCTAATTGCTTGTACACGATGTTAACATGTTAATTGTACCAATATATGATGGCAAGTGATTGGTATAAGGTGCAAAGTCATTCATATAGGGTGCAAAATGACTCTAATATGGTGAAAAGTGACGTACATGGTTAATTAGAACCAAAATGTGGACCAAAATTGACTTGTATTAATGTGGCGCTAAAAGGTTGTAAAAGGATTTCTAATTGCATGTACATGATGTTAACATGTTAATTGTTGTATATATGGTGCAAGTGACTCTTATAGGGTGTCAAGTGAGTCTAATATGGTGAAAAGTGACTTACATTGTTGATTAGAACCAAAATGTGGAACAAAATTGACCTGTATGAAAGTGGAACTAAGATGTGGTAAAACGATGTCAATTTGGATGTATATGATGTTAACATGTTAATTATACAAATAGGTTGTGGAAAGTGACTCATATAGGGTGCAAAATGACTCTAATATAGTGAAAAGTGACTTACATGGTTAATTAAAACCAAAATGTGGCCGAAAATTGACTTGTATGAATGTGGCACTAAGAGGTTGTAAAAGGATTTCTAATTGTACCAAGATAACGTTAAAGGATGTATAATTGCATGTACATGATGTTAAAATGTTAATTGTATCAATATATGATGGCAAGTGACTCTTATAGGGTGCAAAGTGACTCTAATGTGGTGAAAAGTGACTTACATGGTTGATTAGAACCAAAATGTGGAACAAAATTAATTTGTATGAAAGTGGCATT
Organism: Apium graveolens; assembly: GCF_009905375.1. NCBI lineage: Eukaryota > Viridiplantae > Streptophyta > Magnoliopsida > Apiales > Apiaceae > Apium > Apium graveolens. The sequence goes on from NW_027420393.1 coordinate 128,062, forward strand.
AATAGGTGGTAAAAGGATGTCAAATTAGATGTATATGATGTTAACATATCAATTGTTGTATATATGGTGGAAAGTGACTTTTATAGGGTGCAAAGTGATTCTAATATGGTGAAAAGTGACTTACATGATTGATTAGAACCAAAATGTTGAACAAAATTGACCTGTATGAAAGTGGAACTAAGACGTGGTAAAACGGTGTCAAATTGGATGTATATGATGGTAACATGTTAATTATACAAATAGGTTGTGGAAAATGACTCATATAGGGTGCAAAATGACTCTAATATAGTGAAAAGTGACTTACATGGTTAATTAGAACCAAAATGTGGACCAAAAATGACTCGTATGAATGTGGCACTAAGAGGTTGTAAATGGATTTCTAATTGCATGTACATGATGTTAACATTCTAATTGTGCCAATATTTGATGGCAAGTTACTCTTATAAGGTGCAACGTGACTCTAATATGGTGAGAAGTAACTTACATGATTAATTAGAGCCAAAATGTGGCCCAAAATTGACTTGTAGGAAAGGGGTACCAGGATGTGGTTAAAGGATGTCTAATTGCATGCACATGATGTTAACATGTTAATTGTATCAATATATGGTGGCAAGTGACTCTTATAGGGTGCAAAGTGACTCTAATATGGTGAAAAGTGACTTACAGGTTGATTAGAACCAAAATGTGGAACACAATTAACTTGTATGAAAGTGGCATTAATAGGTGGTAAAAGGCTATCAAATTGGATTTATATGATGTTAACATGTTAATTGTTGTATATATGGTGGAAAGTGACTCTTATAAGGTGCAAAGTGACTCTAATATGGTGAAAACTGACTAACATGGTTAATTAGAACCAAAATTTGGACCAAAATTGATTTGTATGAATGTGGCACTACGAGGTTATAAAAGGATTTCTAATTGCTTGTACACGATGTTAACATGTTAATTGTACCAATATATGATGGCAAGTGATTGGTATAAGGTGCAAAGTGATTCATATAGGGTGCAAAATGACTCTAATATGGTGAAAAGTGACGTACATGGTTAATTAGAACCAAAATGTGGACCAAAATTGACTTGTATTAATGTGGCGCTAAAAGGTTGTAAAAGGATTTCTAATTGCATGTACATGATGTTAACATGTTAATTGTTGTATATATGGTGCAAGTGACTCTTATAGGGTGTCAAGTGACTCTAATATGGTGAAAAGTGACTTACATGGTTGATTAGAACCAAAATATGGAACAAAATTGACCTGTATGAAAGTGGAACTAAGATGTGGTAAAACGATGTCAATTTGGATTTATATGATGTTAACATGTTAATTATACAAATAGGTTGTGAAAAGTGACTCATATAGGGTGCCAAATGACTCTAATATAGTGAAAAGTGACTTACATGGTTAATTAGAACCAAAATGTGGCCGAAAATTGACTGGTATGAATGTGGCACTAAGAAGTTGTAAAAGGATTTCTAATTGCTTCTACATGATGAACATATTAACTGTACAATATATATGATGGCAAGTGACTCTTATAATGTGCAAAGTGACTCTAATATGGTGAGAAGTCACCTACTTGATTGATTAGAGCCAAAATGTGGCCCAAAATTGATTTGTAGAAAAGGGGTACCAAGAGGTTGTTAAAGGATGTCTAATTGCATGTACATGATGTAAACATTTTAATTGTATCAATATATAGTGGCAAGTGACTCTTATAGGGTGCAAAATGACTCTAATATGCTGAAAAGTGACTTACATGGTTGATTAGAGCCAAAATGTGGAACAAAATTAACCTGTATGAAAGTGGAACTAAGAGATGGTAAAAGGATGTCAAATTGGATGTATATGATGTTAACATGTTAATTTTGCAAATAGATTGTGGAAAGTGACTCATATAGGGTGCAAAATGACTCTAATATGGTAAAAGTGACTTACATGGTTAATTAGAACCAAAATTGACTTGTATGAATGTGACACTAAGAGGTGGTAAAAGGATTTCTAATTGGATGTATATGATGTGAACATGTTAATTTTGCAAATAGATTGTGGAAAGTGACTCATATAGGTGCAAAATAACTCTAATATGATAAAAAGCGACTTACATGGTTCATTAGAACCAAAATGTGGACCAAAATTGACTTGTATGAATGTGGCACTAAGAGGTTGTAAAAGGAATTCTAATTGCATGTACATGATGTTAACATGTTAATTGTACCGATATATGATGTCAAGTGACTCTTATAAGGTGCAAAGTGACTCTAAAATGGTGAGAAGTCACTTACATGATTGATTAGAGCCAAAATGTGGCTCAAAATTGACTTGTAAGAAAGGGGTACCAAGAGGTGGTTAAACGATGTCTAATTGCATGTACATGATGTTAACATGTTAATTGTATCAATATATGGGGCAAGTGTCTCTTATAGGGTGCAAAGTGAATCTAATATGGTGAAAAGTGACTTACATGGTTGATTTGAGCCAAAATATGGAATAAAATGAACTTGTATGAAAGTGACATTAATAAGAGGTAAAAGGATTTCAAATTGGATGTATATGATGTTAACATGTTAATTGTTGTATATATGGTGGAAAGTGACTCTTATAAGGTGCAAATTGACTCTAATATGGTGAAAAGTGACTTACATGGTTGATTAGAACCAAAATGTGGAACAAAATTGACTTGTATGAAAGTTGAATTAAGAGGTGGTAAAAAAATGTCAAATCGGATGTATATGATGTTAACATGTTAATTGTACAAATATATGGTGGAAAGTGACTCATTTAGGGTGCAAAATGACCCTAATATGGTGAAAATTGACTTACATGATTAATTAGAACCAAAATGTGGACCAAAATTTACTTCTAAGAATGTGGCACTAAGAGGTGGTAAAAAAAATTTGAATTGCATGTACATGATGAACATGTTAATTGTACCAATATATGATTGCAAGTGACTCTAGTATGGTGAGAAGTCACTTGATTGATTAGAGCCAAAATGTGGCCCAAAATTGACTTGTAGGAAAGGGGTACCAAGAGGTTGTTAAAGGATGTCTAATTGCATGTACATGATGTTAACATGTTAATTGTATCAATATATGGTGGAAAGTGACTCTTATAGGGTGCAAAGTGACTCTAATATGGTGAAAAGTGACTTACATGGTTGATTAGAGCCAAAATGTGGAACAAAATTAACTTGTATGAAAGTGGCATTAATAGGTGGTAAAAGGATGTCAAATTGGATGTAAATGATGTTCACATGTTAATTGTTGTATATATGGTGGAAAGTTACTCTAATATGGTGAAAAGTGACTTAAATGGTTGATTAGAGCCAAAATGTGGAACAAAATTAACCTGTATTAAAGTGGAACTAAGAGGTGGTAAAAGGATGTCAAATTAGATGTGTATGATGTTAACATGTTAATTTTGCAAATAGATTGCAGAAAATGACTCATATAGGGTGCAAAATGACTTTAATATGGTAAAAGTGACTTTCATGGTTAATTAGAACCAAAATGTGGACCAAAATTGACTTGTATCAATGTGGCACTAAGAGGTTGTAAAAGGATTTCTATTTACATGGTTGATTAGAACCAAAATGTTGAACAAAATTGACCTGTATGAGAGTGGAACTAAGATGTGCTAAAACGGTGTCAAATTGGATGTATATGATGTTAACATGTTCATTATACAAATAGGTTGTGGAAAGTGACTCACATAGGGTGCAAAATGACTCTAATATAGTGAAAAGTGGCTTACATGGTTAATTATAACCAAAATGTGTATCAAAATTGACTTGTATTAATGTGGCACTAAGAGGTTGTAAAAGGATTTCTAATTGCATGTACATGATGTTAACATGTTAATTGTACCAATATTTAATGGCAATTGACTCTTATAAGGTGCAAAGTGACTCTAATATGGTGAGAAGTAACTTACATGATTGATTAGAGCCAAAATGTGGCCCAAAATTGACTTGTAAGAAAGGGGGTACCAAGATGTGGTTAAAGGATGTCTAATTGCATGTACATGATGTTAACATGTTAATTGTATCAATATATGGTAGCAAGTGACTCTTATAGGGTGCAAAGTGACTCTAATATGGTGAAAAGTGACTTACATGGTTGATTAGAGCCAAAATATGGAACAAAATTAACTTGTATGAAAGTGGCATTAATAGGTGGTAAAAGGATGTCAAATTAGATGTATATGAGATTAACATATCAATCGATGTATATATGGTGGAAAGTGACTCTTATAGGGTGCAAAGTGACTCTAATATAGTGAAAAGTGACTTACATGGTTAATTATAACCAAAATGTGGATCAAAATTGACTTGTATGAATGTGGCACTAAGAGGTTGTAAAAGGATTTCTAATTGCATGTACATGATGTTAACATGTTAATTGTACCAATATTTAATGGCAATTGACTCTTATAAGGTGCAAAGTGACTCTAATATGGTGAGAAGTAACTTACATGATTGATTAGAGCCAAAATGTGGCCCAAAATTGACTTGTAAGAAAGGGGGTACCAAGATGTGGTTAAAGGATGTCTAATTGCATGTACATGATGTTAACATGTTAATTGTATCAATATATGGTAGCAAGTGACTCTTATAGGGTGCAAAGTGACTCTAATATGGTGAAAAGTGACTTACATGGTTGATTAGAGCCAAAATATGGAACAAAATTAACTTGTATGAAAGTGGCATTAATAGGTGGTAAAAGGATGTCAAAATATGATGTTAACATATCAATTGTTGTATATATGGTGGAAAGTGACTCTTATAGGGTGCAAAGTGACTCTACTATGGTGAAAAGTGATTTACATGATTCATTAGAACCAAAATGTTGAACAAAATTGACCTCTATGAAAGTGGACTAAGATGTGGTAAAACGGTGTCAAATTGGATGTTTATGATGGTAACATGTTAATTATACAAATAGGTTGTGGAAAATGACTCATATAGGGTGCAAAATGACTCTAATATAGTGAAAAGTGACTTACATGGTTAATTAGAACAAAAATGTGGACCAAAAATGACTCGTATGAATGTGGCACTAAGAGGTTGTAAAAGGATTTCTAATTGCATGTACAGGATGTTAACATGCTAATTGTACCAATATTTGATGGCAAGTGACTCTTATAAGGTGCAACGTGACTCTAATATGGTGAGAAGTAACTTACATGATTAATTAGAACCAAAATGTGGCCCAAAATTGACTTGTTGGAAAGGGGTACCAGGAGGTGGTTAAAGGATGTCTAATTGCATGCACATGATGTTAACATGTTAATTGTATCAATATATGGTGGCAAGTGACTCTTATAGGGTGCAAAGTGACTCTAATATGGTGAAAAATGACTTACATGGTTGATTAGAGCCAAAATGTGGAACACAATTAACTTGTATGAAAGTGGCATTAATAGGTGGTAAAAGGCTATCAAATTGGATATATATGATGTTAATATGTTAATTGTTGTATATATGGTGGAAAGTGACTCTTATAAGGTGCAAAGTGACTCTAATATGGTGAAAAGTGACTAACATGGTTAATTAGAACCAAAATTTGGACCAAAATTGACCTGTATGAATGTGGCACTAAGAGGTTGTAAAAGGATTTCTAATTGCTTGTACACGATGTTAACATATTAATTGTACCAATATATGATGGCAAGTGATTGGTATAAGGTGCAAAGTGATTCATATAGGGTGCAAAATGACTCTAATATGGTGAAAAGTGACTTACATGGTTAATTAGAACCAAAATGTGGACCAAAATTAACTTGTATTAATGTGGCACTAAGAGGTTGTAAAAGGATTTCTAATTGCATGTACATGATGTTAACATATTAATTGTTGTATATATGGTGCAAGTGACTCTTATAGGGTGTCAAGTGAGTCTAATATGGTGAAAAGTGACTTATATGGTTGATTAGAACCAAAATGTGGAACAAAATTGACCTGTATGAAAGTGGAACTAAGATGTGGTAAAACGATGTCAATTTGGATGTATATGATGTTAACATGTTAATTATACAAATAGGTTGTGGAAAGTGACTCATATAGGGTGCAAAATGACTCTAATATAGTGAAAAGTGACTTACATGGTTAATTAGAACCAAAATGTGGCCGAAAATTGACTTGTATGAATGTGGCACTAAGAGGTTGTAAAAGGATTTCTAATTGTACCAAAATTACGTTAAAGGATGTCTAATTGCATGTACATGATGTTAACATGTTAATTGTATCAATATATGATGGCAAGTGACTCTTATAGGGTGCAAAGTGATTCTAATGTGGTGAAAAGTGACTTACATGGTTGATTAGAGCCAAAATGTGGAACAAAATTAACTTGTATGAAAGTGGCATTAATAGGTGGTAAAAGGATGTGAAATTAGATGTATATGATGTTAACATATCAATTGTTGTATATATGGTGGAAAGTGACTCTTATAGGGTGCAAAGTGACTCTAATATGGTGAAAAGTGACTTACATGATTGATTAGAACCAAAATGTTGAACAAAATTGACCTGTATGAAAGTGGAACTAAGATGTGGTAAAACGGTGTCAAATTGGATGTTTATGATGGTAACATGTTAATTATACAAATAGGTTGTGGAGAATGACTCATATAGGGTGCAAAATGACTCTAATATAGTGAAAAGTAACTTACATGGTTAATTAGAACCAAAATGTGGACCAAAAATGACTCGTATGCATGTGGCACTAAGAGGTTGTAAAAGGATTTCTAATTGCATGTACATTATGTTAACATGCTAATTGTACCAATATTTGATGGCAAGTGACTCTTATAAGGTGCAACGTGACTCTAATATGGCGAGAAGTAACTTACATGATTAATTAGAGCCAAAATGTGGCCAAAAATTGACTTGTAGGAAAGGGGTACCAGGAGGTGGTTAAAGGATGTCTAATTGCATGCACATGATGTTAGCATGTTAATTGTATCAATATATGGTGGCAAGTGACTCTTATAGGGTGCAAAGTGACTCTAATATGGTGAAAAATGCCTTACATGGTTGATTAGAGCCAAAATGTGGAACACAATTAACTTGTATGAAAGTGGCATTAATAGGTGGTAAAAGGCTGTCAAATTGGATATATATGATGTTAACATGTTAATTGTTGTATATATGGTGGAAAGTGACTCTTATAAGGTGCAAAGTGACTCTAGTATGGTGAAAAGTGACTAACATGGTTAATTAGAACCAAAATTTGGACCAAAATTGACTTGTATGAATGTGGCACTAAGAGGTTGTAAAAGGATTTCTACTTGCTTGTACACGATGTTAACATGTTAATTATACCAATATATGAGGGCAAGTGATTGGTATAAGGTGCAAAGTGATTCATATAGGGTGCAAAATGACTCTCATGGTGAAAAGTGACGTACATGGTTAATTAGAACCAGAGTGTGGACCAAAATTAACTTGTATTAATGTGGCACTAAGAGGTTGTAAAAGGATTTTTAATTGCATGTACATGATGTTAACATGTTAATTGTTGTATATATGGTGCAAGTGACTCTTATAGGGTGTCAAGTGAGTCTAATATGGTGAAAAGTGACTTACATTGTTGATTAGAACCAAAATATGGAACAAAATTGACCTGTATGAAAGTGGAACTAAGATGTGGTAAAACGATGTCAATTTGGATGTATATGATGTTAACATGTTAATTATACAAATAGGTTGTGGAAAGTGACTCATATAGGGTGCAAAATGACTCTAATATAGTGAAAAATGACTTACATGGTTAATTAAAACCAAAATGTGGCCGAAAATTGACTTGTATGAATGTGGCACTAAGAGGTTGTAAAAGGATTTCTAATTGTACCAAGATAACGTTAAAGGATGTATAATTGCATGTACATGATGTTAATATGTTAATTGTATTAATATATGATGGCAAGTGACTCTTATGTGGTGAAAAGTGACTTACATAGTTGATTACAACCAAAATGTGGAACAAAATTAATTTGTATGAAAGTGGCATTAATAGGTGGTAAAAGGATGTCAAATTAGATGTATATGATGTTAACATATCAATTGTTGTATATATGGTGGAAAGTGACTCTTATAGGGTGCAAAGTGATTCTAATATGGTGAAAAGTGACTTACATGATTGATTAGAACCAAAATGTTGAACGAAATTGACCTGTATGAAAGTGGAACTAAGACGTGGTAAAACGGTGTCAAATTGGATGTATATGATGGTAACATGTTAATTATACAAATAGGTTGTGGAAAATGACTCATATAGGGTGCAAAATGACTCTAATATAGTGAAAAGTGACTTACATGGTTAATTAGAACCAAAATGTGGACCAAAAATGACTCGTATGAATGTGGCACTAAGAGGTTGTAAATGGATTTCTAATTGCATGTACATGATGTTAACATGCTAATTGTGCCAATATTTGATGGCAAGTGACTCTTATAAGGTGCAACGTGACTCTAATATGGTGAGAAGTAACTTACATGATTAATTAGAGCCAAAATGTGGCCCAAAATTGACTTGTGGAAAGGGGTACCAGGATGTGGTTGAAGGATGTCTAATTGCATGCACATGATGTTAACATGTTAATTGTATCAATATATGGTGGCAAGTGACTCTTATAGGGTGCAAAGTGACTCTAATATGGTGAAAAGTGACTTACATGGTTGATTAGAGCCAAAATGTGGAACACAATTAACTTGTATGAAAGTGGCATTAATAGGTGGTAAAAGGCTGTCAAATTGGATTTATATGATGTTAACATGTTAATTGTTGTATATATGGTGGAAAGTGACTCTTATAAGGTGCAAAGTGACTCTAATATGGTGAAAACTGACTAACATGGTTAATTAGAACCAAAATTTGGACCAAAATTGATTTGTATGAATGTGGCACTACGAGGTTATAAAAGGATTTCTAATTGCTTGTACACGATGTTAACATGTTAATTGTACCAATATATGATGGCAAGTGATTGGTATAAGGTGCAAAGTGATTCATATAGGGTGCAAAATGACTCTAATATGGTGAAAAGTGACTTACATGGTTAATTAGAACCAAAATGTGGACCAAAATTGACTTGTATTAATGTGGCGCTAAAAGGTTGTAAAAGGATTTCTAATTGCATGTACATGATGTTAACATGTTAATTGTTGTATATATGGTGCAAGTGACTCTTATAGGGTGTCAAGTGAGTCTAATATGGTGAAAAGTGACTTACATTGTTGATTAGAACCAAAATGTGGAACAAAATTGACCTGTATGAAAGTGGAACTAAGATGTGGTAAAACGATGTCAATTTGGATGTATATGATGTTAACATGTTAATTATACAAATAGGTTGTGGAAAGTGACTCATATAGGGTGCAAAATGACTCTAATATAGTGAAAAGTGACTTACATGGTTAATTAAAACCAAAATGTGGCCGAAAATTGACTTGTATGAATGTGGCACTAAGAGGTTGTAAAAGGATTTCTAATTGTACCAAGATAACGTTAAAGGATGTATAATTGCATATACATGATGTTAAAATGTTAATTGTATCAATATATGATGGCAAGTGACTCTTATAGGGTGCAAAGTGACTCTAATGTGGTGAAAAGTGACTTACATGGTTGATTAGAACCAAAATGTGGAACAAAATTAATTTGTATGAAAGTGGCATTAATAGGTGGTAAAAGGATGTCAAATTAGATGTATATGATGTTAACATATCAATTGTTGTATATATGGTGGAAAGTGACTCTTATAGGGTGCAAAGTGATTCTAATATGGTGAAAAGTGACTTACATGATTGATTAGAACCAAAATGTTGAACAAAATTGACCTGTATGAAAGTGGAACTAAGACGTGGTAAAACGGTGTCAAATTGGATGTATATGATGGTAACATGTTAATTATACAAATAGGTTGTGGAAAATGACTCATATAGGGTGCAAAATGACTCTAATATAGTGAAAAGTGACTTACATGGTTAATTAGAACCAAAATGTGGACCAAAAATGACTCGTATGAATGTGGCACTAAGAGGTTGTAAATGGATTTCTAATTGCATGTACATGATGTTAACATTCTAATTGTGCCAATATTTGATGGCAAGTTACTCTTATAAGGTGCAACGTGACTCTAATATGGTGAGAAGTAACTTACATGATTAATTAGAGCCAAAATGTGGCCCAAAATTGACTTGTAGGAAAGGGGTACCAGGATGTGGTTAAAGGATGTCTAATTGCATGCACATGATGTTAACATGTTAATTGTATCAATATATGGTGGCAAGTGACTCTTATAGGGTGCAAAGTGACTCTAATATGGTGAAAAGTGACTTACATGGTTGATTAGAGCCAAAATGTGGAACACAATTAACTTGTATGAAAGTGGCATTAATAGGTGGTAAAAGGCTATCAAATTGGATTTATATGATGTTAACATGTTAATTGTTGTATATATGGTGGAAAGTGACTCTTATAAGGTGCAAAGTGACTCTAATATGGTGAAAACTGACTAACATGGTTAATTAGAACCAAAATTTGGACCAAAATTGATTTGTATGAATGTGGCACTACGAGGTTATAAAAGGATTTCTAATTGCTTGTACACGATGTTAACATGTTAATTGTACCAATATATGATGGCAAGTGATTGGTATAAGGTGCAAAGTGATTCATATAGGGTGCAAAATGACTCTAATATGGTGAAAAGTGACGTACATGGTTAATTAGAACCAAAATGTGGACCAAAATTAACTTGTATTAATGTGGCGCTAAAAGGTTGTAAAAGGATTTCTAATTGCATGTACATGATGTTAACATGTTAATTGTTGTATATATGGTGCAAGTGACTCTTATAGGGTGTCAAGTGACTCTAATATGGTGAAAAGTGACTTACATGGTTGATTAGAACCAAAATGTGGAACAAAATTGACCTGTATGAAAGTGGAACTAAGATGTGGTAAAACGATGTCAATTTGGATTTATATGATGTTAACATGTTAATTATACAAATAGGTTGTGAAAAGTGACTCATATATGGTGCCAAATGACTCTAATATAGTGAAAAGTGACTTACATGGTTAATTAGAACCAAAATGTGGCCGAAAATTGACTTGTATGAATGTGGCACTAAGAAGTTGTAAAAGGATTTCTAATTGCTTGTACATGATGAACATGTTAACTGTACAATATATATGATGGCAAGTGACTCTTATAATGTGCAAAGTGACTCTAATATGGTGAGAAGTCACCTACTTGATTGATTAGAGCCAAAATGTGGCCCAAAATTGATTTGTAGAAAAGGGGTACCAAGAGGTTGTTAAAGGATGTCTAATTGCATGTACATGATGTAAACATTTTAATTGTATCAATATATAGTGGCAAGTGACTCTTATAGGGTGCAAAATGACTCTAATATGCTGAAAAGTGACTTACATGGTTGATTAGAGCCAAAATGTGGAACAAAATTAACCTGTATGAAAGTGGAACTAAGAGGTGGTAAAAGGATGTCAAATTGGATGTATATGATGTTAACATGTTAATTTTGCAAATAGATTGTGGAAAGTGACTCATATAGGGTGCAAAATGACTCTAATATGGTAAAAGTGACTTACATGGTTAATTAGAACCAAAATTGACTTGTATGAATGTGACACTAAGAGGTGGTAAAAGGATTTCTAATTGGATGTATATGATGTGAACATGTTAATTTTGCAAATAGATTGTGGAAAGTGACTCATATAGGTGCAAAATAACTCTAATATGATAAAAAGCGACTTACATGGTTCATTAGAACCAAAATGTGGACCAAAATTGACTTGTATGAATGTGGCACTAAGAGGTTGTAAAAGGAATTCTAATTGCATGTACATGATGTTAACATGTTAATTGTACCGATATATGATGTCAAGTGACTCTTATAAGGTGCAAAGTGACTCTAAAATGGTGAGAAGTCACTTACATGATTGATTAGAGCCAAAATGTGGCTCAAAATTGACTTGTAAGAAAGGGGTACCAAGAGGTGGTTAAACGATGTCTAATTGCATGTACTTGATGTTAACATGTTAATTGTATCAATATATGGGGCAAGTGTCTCTTATAGGGTGCAAAGTGAATCTAATATGGTGAAAAGTGACTTACATGGTTGATTAGAGCCAAAATATGGAATAAAATGAACTTGTATGAAAGTGACATTAATAAGAGGTAAAAGGATTTCAAATTGGATGTATATGATGTTAACATGTTAATTGTTGTATATATGGTGGAAAGTGACTCTTATAAGGTGCAAATTGACTCTAATATGGTGAAAAGTGACTTACATGGTTGATTAGAACCAAAATGTGGAACAAAATTGACTTGTATGAAAGTTGAATTAAGAGGTGGTAAAAAAATGTCAAATCGGATGTATATGATGTTAACATGTTAATTGTACAAATATATGGTGGAAAGTGACTCATTTAGGGTGCAAAATGACCCTAATATGGTGAAAATTGACTTACATGGTTAATTAGAACCAAAATGTGGACCAAAATTTACTTCTAAGAATGTGGCACTAAGAGGTGGTAAAAAAAATTTGAATTGCATGTACATGATGAACATGTTAATTGTACCAATATATGATTGAAAGTGACTCTAGTATGGTGAGAAGTCACTTGATTGATTAGAGCCAAAATGTGGCCCAAAATTGACTTGTAGGAAAGGGGTACCAAGAGGTTGTTAAAGGATGTCTAATTGCATGTACATGATGTTAACATGTTAATTGTATCAATATATGATGGAAAGTGACTCTTATAGGGTGCAAAGTGACTCTAATATGGTGAAAAGTGACTTACATGGTTGATTAGAGCCAAAATGTGGAACAAAATTAACTTGTATGAAAGTGGCATTAATAGGTGGTAAAAGGATGTCAAATTGGATGTAAATGATGTTCACATGTTAATTGTTGTATATATGGTGGAAAGTTACTCTAATATGGTGAAAAGTGACTTAAATGGTTGATTAGAGCCAAAATGTGGAACAAAATTAACCTGTATTAAAGTGGAACTAAGAGGTGGTAAAAGGATGTCAAATTAGATGTGTATGATGTTAACATGTTAATTTTGCAAATAGATTGCAGAAAATGACTCATATAGGGTGCAAAATGACTTTAATATGGTAAAAGTGACTTTCATGGTTAATTAGAACCAAAATGTGGACCAAAATTGACTTGTATCAATGTGGCACTAAGAGGTTGTAAAAGGATTTCTATTTACATGTACATGATATTAACATGTTAGTTGTACCAATATATGATGGCAAGTGACTCTTATAAGGTGCAAAGTGACTCTAATATGGTGAGAAATCACCTACTTGATTGATTAGAGCCAAAATGTGGCCCAAAATTGACTTGTACAAAGGGGGTACCCAGAGGTTGTTAAAGGATGTCTAATTGCATGTACATGATGTTAATGTAACGCCCCCAAATCCGGGGTCAGGGGATTTGGTCGTCACGATGAAACCTCAATCCAAAATAACCTGTTTAATCAAAATTAAATGCCAGCAGAAGATATTTATCATAAATGACCCCAAACTAATCCAAGATCTTTTAAGGTTACAGTTCTAGAAACAAGATATCCAAATTCCACAATAAATGTTTCTCACTTTCTTTTGAAACTCTATTCAATAAATTCCAACTCAAAACTAAACCCACTAGTATAACTTCGAAATGAAGTATACTAGGCCCAAATAAAATATACAACTATAATATAATATAATATAAACAACTTTATACAATAAAACTTACACTAGTCCGCAAACCCTGGACCAACCACCTTCCAAGAGCTTCTTCTTTGCTTCCTCGAATTTCGCAGCTAAGTAGCGCAAGCTAATCCTCACTGGAGGTTAAATTTAAAAACAGGCAAGTATGAGCGGAAGAAATGCTCAGCAAGATCATTATAGTAAATATAGGGTCGTTTGATATAAAACCGACATCTGCATTAGAGCAGAACATTTTTAAAAATCATAGTTGCTGAATCATAAAATTTTAGTTGAGGAACCCCAGAATTGATTCCTTAATTGTATTCAAAACCATTTTGATATTCTTGAGCGACATGCTTCAGCAATACTTTGAATCTTGACGAGAATAAAACTCGTAAAAACAGTGTTTACGGAAATATCGTAAACCACAATAACATGAAACAATGATCATGGAATGAATCATAAACTTTACCCAAAACTCAACTCTTGATATTAATACTTATTTTGTTGTCATATCAAATTAGATATCAATACGAACTTTGATGCTCACAACACCCATACTGAAGTCAACATCAATCATCTATACTAATACCACCTTTGATATTTAACAACAACGTAAGTATCCACAAAATCAGAAACTGAATCAAAGCCACAATTCACTTTTAATCCAAAACAGAATCAGTTCTTTTAATCCAAAACAGAATCAGTCAATAAATCATTTATTCTATGAATATCAAAAATGATATGACAATTTAGATTAGGATCATTCTCCGACGGACGTACTATCACATGCTGATCAGCCCGTGTGATAGCACAAGGTCATGATTCATAGAAACGTGACCCCAAAAACACGAGTACTCAAACAAAAAGGCATAACTAGCCTGTGGCAAAATGGTGTCATAATATTTCATATGGCACTTAGAAATAGCCCTCCGCTGGACCGTCCGTCCCGGTCACTTACGCAATTATGATCCAATCTTAAAAACCTTTTATTGAAATGGGGTCATAATAATCGACACCCGAAATAATTTTATTCCCCCAATTCTTGGGTAGGAATATTCGCAACCAAATCACTTTTCTCAAAATCCCAAAACATTTATAAATCCAATAATTGGATAAGTAAAATCACTTGACTATTCTGAACATAGAATAGCAGAGGGTACTTGCGTAAACAGAATTATTTAATTTAGCGATATGTAAAATGTTTATCAATTCTAAACTGAGAATAGGGAAAGCAATACTTGCATAATATAATTCGAAATAAACGTCACTTGAATGATAAGTGAAGTCAGGGGTACTTGCCTTTGGGTTTTAGCAGTTAGTCACACTCGCAAAACCGCATCTATTCTGACATTCTGTCTCAAGACATCTCCGTCCTGCTTTTCAATACCTTACTGATATGCTGCTCCTGCGATTGCTAGAAGCCAGATATCTACTTCCATTCCATCTCACTCTTTATCCAACATCTTGTCTTGATCAACTCGAATGATCCGCATCTATAATTAAAATATAGAACTTTAATTGTCTAATCGATAACCACTCGACGAACTACGCGTCAAAAGCCTATCGTCTACCCATACGATAGCCCACACACAAGGAAAACAGTCAAACACAAGACTTATGACCCACATATACACGTAATTCACATAGCACATAAGCACATAACTCATATATCACATAATTCATATCACATAAGACTCGATTCGTCAAAAGGTTCGACTCAATACGTTTAAAACTGAAATCAGGTCAAAAATATGATTTATCGATGAATAATCGACTAAGAATAACTTGTAAAACAAGCGACCTTTCGAAACAAAAAGGATTTAGGTCTCGAAAGTATTTTTAATGAAAGCGGAATATTTTTCTGAGTCTAGAGGCGTTCGTTTCGTATTAAACAGACGAACGGTTGATTTATTATGAATTTTTTTTTTGAACATTTTTCGGAATAAAAACAATCTCCGAATCATTTAATAATAAAATAATAGGGTTCGAACACCCTAAAATAATTTTATAAGAATTATCGAGCTTGGAAAATAATTTAAAATAATATTTTAAAGCTCGAAACTATTTTTTTCGGAATTTTTAAATCGATTTTAAATAATTAAATCTAATTAAATAATCAATTAAAATTAATTAATAACTAATTAAATTAATTAATCAATTAATATTTTAATTAATTGACTAATTAAATAATTAATTATCAATTAAAATTAATTAACTAAATAATTTGTATTTATTTTTGAATTAAAATAAATTTTCCGAATTAAAATAATGATTTTTAAAATAGAAATGAATTTTTAGAAATTAAAAAAAATAGGATTTTTGAATTATTTTTAAATCAGAAATTTAGAAACAGTTTTCTGTTTTTGGTTTTGGGGAAAAGGAGGATCAAATCCGGGTTTGTCACCAGGTCAGAATCCGGGTTAACAGGTCAGGAAACGGGTCGTCAGGAACAGGTTCGACCCGCCGGAAATCCGGAAAAATCCGGCAGCCCCTCCCCTGTTCCGATGAGCTCCGAATCAAGCCCCAACATCACCGTTTTTCCTCGATTTTTATTCGCTCACAACCCAGAAACAGGACTATATCAGTAACAATCACAAACCAGTCGCCAAACCCAGAATCCGATCATTATCTCCATTAACGCCGATGAGCTTAAGCTCAAAATCCGGCGAAACTCGATTTTACTATTTACTGAACCAAATTCAACAATTAACATCTTAAAATGAAGCTTAAGACATGTATAATCAGTTCATATCATCAAAATAATCCAAAAATCACCCAATAAGAAACCCCTAATTTTCGAATAAAAACCCTAAAAATCGACTTTGAATCTTACCAGTCGTTTAAACGATTTGATAGTTGAAATAGGTAGAACAGATCAAGGGCTTCACAACGGTTACAAATACTTGTGATTTGGTGTTCAATAACACCTCCAAAATTGACTTTGATTTTCAGAATTTTTCAAGAACACCAAGAACACATATTCAAGAAATTCTCAGAAAATTAAAACTCAATTTCTATATGATATTGAACTCAGTTTTTGACGTATAATATACCAAATTGACCAGAAAAACATGCTCTACAACATGGAAGCATCAAATCACATCAACAACATCAAGAACAAAATTCGTAATTTAATTATCAAATAATTCGAATATAAATAAATAAATAAGAAAATTACCATGATTTCTGGGCAGAAACTGATGATTGATTCAGAAAGAAGATTTCGAGAGCTTCGTTTTGATATGCTGCACGCCCGAATCGGAGTTCGATAACGCCTTCGTTCGTGTGTTTGATTCTCGGGAACGTATCGGTTTCTCGGGTTTTTCTCTGTATTTACGGTGTTTTAACTGGTTGCAAATGAATAAACGGAATAAACGAAATAAGAAATAGGCTATTTATATTTATGGAATATTGGATCGTTCTGGATCGTTTTGGATCGTTTTGGATCATTAAATTAGTTGCTTAGCCGCTAAGTAACTGCAATAACGATCCGATTCAATACTAAAATTGGATAATTATCAAAACCGAGCTTTTTATAAAACATTATATACAAGAATAATATAAAAATATCCCGTCTCTCGAAAATACGGGTTTTATTGATTACCGAAATAACTATCGTATCGAAAATATTGTGCCAGTCCGCGCACGGGTCAAACCGTAATCCGGATTGAAAAAGTCAAAACACGGAAAATGTCCGGAATTACCAGATTAGGTTAGGAAGGAGTTTTCGGAAGAGTTTCGGGTTATAAAAACGCAAAAACGGTTGAGGTTGGACGATTCCCGGCTTTATAAAATAATTTTGGTAATTACTCAGAAAATAATTAATAATACATAAATCAATATAAAATCATCTAACAGTCCAAAAATTACCAGAAAAATATCACAATTACCTATATTTTATTCTGGACATATAAAAATTAAAATACTCAAATAATATCACATCTGAACATCCAAACATCAATTCCACTTATCAGATAATTCACCAAAATTCACATAAAATTCACATAAATAATTCCAAATAATTATAATAATAATATTTGAAAATATGGGATATTACAATCTACCCCCCTTATAAGGATTCCGTCCTCGGAATCAGCAGAAGAGAGCACTAAGGATCTTATCACAAATTTTCCATTTCCAAATAACCTCAATTTTCCATAATCTCAAACAAATCTTGTATTCCTTATATAATAAAACTTTTACAGGAGCTTCACCGTGCACCTTGTTCCATTCACACCCTTTGACCAATTCCTCAATAGAATCACTTTTATTGATCGCGAGAAAGAAGAACAGAGAGAAAGAGAAAGAAAAGAAAGAGAGAGATAGATAGAGAAAATTAAAGAAACAGACCGACTTCAGTATATGCCACTGATATTTTAATCACATTGCATTCCACTGCTGCCATTGGTAATCCCATCACATAACCTTGATTTGACTTGACCAGGATAACTCAGCTTAATTTGATTGGCATACCTTCGAATATTTGGAATGATAAAATCATGGAATTTTTAAAAAGAAAAGAATTTGATATCATAACGGAACCAAAATCTGAATTTGAGAAAAAGTTTTGTTGAAATAAGAGAATAACTGAGAGATCAATATGATCAAATGAACTTGGTATTGCGTGTCCAAATTAAGACACTACTAAAGGTTGTTAACCTTCATGTATTCACAACACACACAAGTGATGGCGTCCCATCCAACTCCTATCACACAGACAGGTATACCTTGTGTCCCCTATAGTTAGAGTTGTTCATCTTAGTCAAAATAAAAGAATATCAAAAGAATCCAAAAATCAAAAGAATAAAAGTGGAAAGATTTCAAAGCTGATATTTCTGAAGAAAATGAAATCCAGAGAACAAAAATTTTGACACCAAATGAGCAAGTGGTGTCACATCACCAAGAAACTATCCACCAAATAAGAAAAGTGGAAGTTCAATATCACAACTTGACAGAGCTATCAAAACCTGAACAATAGGCTTCATGAGAATCTCTGGTACATTTAAAACACAGTTATGATTGAAAATGAGTGTTAGGGAATATATCCTCTAACAGATATCCCTTTCTGAGAGAAGCCAAAAGAAATTATAGAAAGAGAAGGTATTGCCAAAGTCTTAATATTTATCTTCAATTTGAACTCTTCAGTTGACTCGCCCTCTGATTCTAGACGCTCCTTCATGTTCCAAGGATATCGATAATCTTCATCGTCGTCAAATCGTAGTAGCCTCGAAAGATTCCACCATAGAAGTTTGCAGCTTTCCGGAGTTCCATCCAGCTCAGCACAACCATCTCAAACGAATGCGCCTATCTTAACTTATTCGTTGGTACTATATCCAATAATCCAACAGGAACTCGATATGAGCTCAAACGTCCTCACATAGCTATACACACTCCTACACACTCTCGTTTCTAGTTTACTATAACCTCAGCTCTGATACCAACCTGTAACGCCCCCAAATCCGGGGTCAGGGGATTTGGTCGTCACGATGAAACCTCAATCCAAAATAACCTGTTTAATCAAAATTAAATGCTAGCAGAAGATATTTATCATAAATGACCCCAAACTAATCCAAGATCTTTTAAGGTTACAGTTCTAGAAACAAGATATCCAAATTCCACAATAAATGTTTCTCACTTTCTTTTGAAACTCTATTCAATAAATTCCAACTCAAAACTAAACCCACTAGTATAACTTCGAAATGAAGTATACTAGGCCCAAATAAAATATACAACTATAATATAATATAATATAAACAACTTTATACAATAAAACTTACACTAGTCAGCAAACCCTGGACCAACCACCTTCCAAGAGCTTCTTCTTTGCTTCCTCGAATTTCGCAGCTAAGTAGCGCAAGCTAATCCTCACTGGAGGTTAAATTTAAAAACAGGCAAGTATGAGCGGAAGAAATGCTCAGCAAGATCATTATAGTAAATATAGGGTCGTTTGATATAAAACCGACATCTGCATTAGAGCAGAACATTTTTAAAAATCATAGTTGCTGAATCATAAAATTTTAGTTGAGGAACCCCAGAATTGATTCCTTAATTGTATTCAAAACCATTTTGATATTCTTGAGCGACATGCTTCAGCAATACTTTGAATCTTGACGAGAATAAAACTCGTAAAAACAGTGTTTACGGAAATATCGTAAACCACAATAACATGAAACAATGATCATGGAATGAATCATAAACTTTACCCAAAACTCAACTCTTGATATTAATACTTATTTTGTTGTCATATCAAATTAGATATCAATACGAACTTTGATGCTCACAACACCCATACTGAAGTCAACATCAATCATCTATACTAATACCACCTTTGATATTTAACAACAACGTAAGTATCCACAAAATCAGAAACTGAATCAAAGCCACAATTCACTTTTAATCCAAAACAGAATCAGTACTTTTAATCCAAAACAGAATCAGTCAATAAATTATTTATTCTATGAATATCAAAAATGATATGACAATTTAGATTAGGATCATTCTCCGACGGACGTACTATCACATGCTGATCAGCCCGTGTGATAGCACAAGGTCATGATTCATAGAAACGTGACCCCAAAAACACGAGTACTCAAACAAAAAGGCATAACTAGCCTGTGGCAAAATGGTGTCATAATATTTCATATGGCACTTAGAAATAGCCCTCCGCTGGACCGTCCGTCCCGGTCACTTACGCAATTATGATCCAATCTTAAAACCTTTTATTGAAATGGGGTCATAATAATCGACACCCGAAATAATTTTATTCCCCCAATTCTTGGGTAGGAATATTCGCAACCAAATCACTTTTCTCAAAATCCCAAAACATTTATAAATCCAATAATTGGATAAGTAAAATCACTTGACTATTCTGAACATAGAATAGCAGAGGGTACTTGCGTAAACAGAATTATTTAATTTAGCGATATGTAAAACGTTTATCAATTCTAAACTGAGAATAGGGAAAGCAATACTTGCATAATATAATTCGAAATAAACGTCACTTGAATGATAAGTGAAGTCAGGGGTACTTGCCTTTGGGTTTTAGCAGTTAGTCACACTCGCAAAACCGCATCTATTCTGACATTCTGTGTCAAGACATCTCCGTCCTGCTTTTCAATACCTTACTGATATGCTGCTCCTGCGATTGCTAGAAGCCAGATATCTACTTCCATTCCATCTCACTCTTTATCCAACATCTTGTCTTGATCAACTCGAATGATCCGCATCTATAATTAAAATATAGAACTTTAATTGTCTAATCGATAACCACTCGACGAACTACGCGTCAAAAGCCTATCGTCTACCCATACGATAGCCCACACACAAGGAAAACAGTCAAACACAAGACTTATGACCCACATATACACGTAATTCACATAGCACATAAGCACATAACTCATATATCACATAATTCATATCACATAAGACTCGATTCGTCAAAAGGTTCGACTGAATACGTTTAAAACTGAAATCAGGTCAAAAATATGATTTATCGATGAATAATCGACTAAGAATAACTTGTAAAACAAGCGACCTTTCGAAACAAAAAGGATTTAGGTCTCGAAAGTATTTTTAATGAAAGCGGAATATTTTTCTGAGTCTAGAGGCGTTCGTTTCGTATTAAACAGACGAACGGTTGATTTATTATGAATTTTTTTTTTGAACATTTTTCGGAATAAAAACAATCTCCGAATCATTTAATAATAAAATAATAGGGTTCGAACACCCTAAAATAATTTTATAAGAATTATCGAGCTTGGAAAATAATTTAAAATAATATTTTAAAGCTCGAAACTATTTTTTTCGGAATTTTTAAATCGATTTTAAATAATTAAATCTAATTAAATAATCAATTAAAATTAATTAATAACTAATTAAATTAATTAATCAATTAATATTTTAATTAATTGACTAATTAAATAATTAATTATCAATTAAAATTAATTAACTAAATAATTTGTATTTATTTTTGAATTAAAATAAATTTTCCGAATTAAAATAATGATTTTTAAAATAGAAATGAATTTTTAGAAATTAAAAAAATAGGATTTTTGAATTATTTTTAAATCAGAAATTCAGAAACAGTTTTCTGTTTTTGGTTTTGGGGAAAAGGAGGATCAAATCCGGGTTTTTCACCGGGTCAGAATCCGGGTTAACAGGTCAGGAAACGGGTCGTCAGGAACAGGTTCGACCCGCCGGAAATCCGGAAAAATCCGGCAGCCCCTCCCCTGTTCCGATGAGCTCCGAATCAAGCCCCAACATCACCGTTTTTCCTCGATTTTTATTCGCTCACAACCCAGAAACAGGACTATATCAGTAACAATCACAAACCAGTCGCCAAACCCAGAATCCGATCATTATCTCCATTAACGCCGATGAGCTTAAGCTCAAAATCCGGCGAAACTCGATTTTACTATTTACTGAACCAAATTCAACAATTAACATCTTAAAATGAAGCTTAAGACATGTATAATCAGTTCATATCATCAAAATAATCCAAAAATCACCCAATAAGAAACCCCTAATTTTCGAATAAAAACCCTAAAAATCGACTTTGAATCTTACCAGTCGTTTAAACGATTTGATAGTTGAAATAGGTAGAACAGATCAAGGGCTTCACAACGGTTACAAATACTTGTGATTTGGTGTTCAATAACACCTCCAAAATTGACTTTGATTTTCAGAATTTTTCAAGAACACCAAGAACACATATTCAAGAAATTCTCAGAAAATTAAAACTCAATTTCTATATGATATTGAACTCAGTTTTTGACGTATAATATACCAAATTGACCAGAAAAACATGCTCTACAACATGGAAGCATCAAATCACATCAACAACATCAAGAACAAAATTCGTAATTTAATTATCAAATAATTCGAATATAAATAAATAAATAAGAAAATTACCATGATTTCTGGGCAGAAACTGATGATTGATTCAGAAAGAAGATTTCGAGAGCTTCGTTTTGATATGCTGCACGCCCGAATCGGAGTTCGATAACGCCTTCGTTCGTGTGTTTGATTCTCGGGAACGTATCGGTTTCTCGGGTTTTTCTCTGTATTTACGGTGTTTTAACTGGTTGCAAATGAATAAACGAAATAAACGAAATAAGAAATAGGCTATTTATATTTATGGAATATTGGATCGTTCTGGATCGTTTTGGATCATTTTGGATCATTAAATTAGTTGCTTAGCCGCTAAGTAACTACAATAACGATCCGATTCAATACCAAAATTGGATAATTATCAAAACCGAGCTTTTTATAAAACATTATATACGAGAATAATATAAAAATATCCCGTCTCTCGAAAATACGGGTTTTATTGATTACCGAAATAACTATCGTATCGAAAATATTGTGCCGGGCCGCGCACGGGTCAAACCGTAATCCGGATTGAAAAAGTCAAAACACGGAAAATGTCCGGAATTACCAGATTAGGTTAGGAAGGAGTTTTCGGAAGAGTTTCGGGTTATAAAAATGCAAAAACGGTTGAGGTTGGACGATTCCCGGCTTTATAAAATAATTTTGGTAATTAGTCAGAAAATAATTAATAACATAAATAAATATAAAATCATCTAACAGTCCAAAAATTACCAGAAAAATATCACAATTACCTATATTTTATTCTGGACATATAAAAATTAAAATACTCAAATAATATCACATCTAAACATCCAAACATCAATTCCACTTATCAGATAATTCACCAAAATTCACATAAAATTCACATAAATAATTCCAAATAATTATAATAATAATATTTGAAAATATGGGATATTACAGTTAACATGTTAATTGTATCAATATATGGTGGCAAGTGACTCTTATAGGGTGCAAAGTGACTCTAATATGGTGAAAAGTGACTTACATGGTTGATTAGAGCCAAAATGTGGAACAAAATTAACTTGTATGAAAGTGGCATTAATAGGTGGTACAAGGATGTCAAATTAGATGTATATGATGTTAACATGTCAATTGTTGTATATATGGTGGAAAGTGACTCTTATAGGGTGCAAAGTGAGTCCCCCTTGAAATGGGTGCACGTATATCACACCTCCTACGGTGGTTGCCAAAGCGAGGCCTTTTGGCGAAACCAAGTCAATTTCGGGCCACCAAACCATGCTATAATATGGTGAAAAGTGATTTACATGGTATAAATGTGGACCAAAATTGACTTGTATGAATGTTTCACTAAGAGGTTGTAAAAGGATTTCTAATTGCATGTACATGATGTTAACAAGTTAATTGTACCGATATATGATGGCAAGTGACTCTTATAAGGTGCAAAGTGACTCAAATATTGTGAGAAGTCACTTACATGATTGATTAGAGCCAAAATGTGGCCCAAAATTGACTTGTAAGAAAGGGGTACCAAGAGGTGGTTAAAGGATGTCAAACTGGATGTATATGATGTTAACATGTTAATTTTGCAAATAGATTGTGGAAAGTGACTCGTATAGGGTGCAAAATGACCCTAATATGGTAAAAGTGATTTACATGGTTAATTAGAACCAAAATGTAGACCAAAATTGACTAGTATGAATGTGGCACTAAGAGGTGGTAAAAGGATTTCTAATTGCATGTACATGATGTTAACATGTTAATTGTACCAATATATGATGGCAAGTGACTCTTATAAGGTGCAAAGTGACTCTAATATGGTGAGAAGTCACTTACATGATTGATTAGAGCCAAAATATGGCCCAAAATTAACTTGTAGGAAAGGTGTACCAAGAGGTGTTTAAAGGATGTCTAATTGCATGTACACGATGTTAACATGTTAATTGTATCAATATATGGGGCAAGTGTCTCTTACAGGGTCCAAAGTGAATCTAATATGGTGAAAAGTGACTTACATGGTTGATTAAAGCCAAAATATGGAACAAAATTAACTTGTATGAAAATGACATTAATAAGAGGTAAAAGGATGTCAAATTGGATGTATATGATGTTAACATGTTAATTGTTGTATATATGGTGGAAAGTGACTCTTATAAGGTGCAAATTAACTCTAATATGGTGAAAAGTGACTTACATGGTTGATTAGAACCAAAATGTGGAACAAAATTGACTTGTATGAAAGTTGAATTAAGAGATGGTAAAAAAATGTCAAATCGGATGTATATGATGTTAACATGTTAATTGTACAAATATATGGTGGAAAAATTAGCAAAAAAAAAAAATATATATATATATGGTGGAAAGTGACTCATATAGGGTGCAAAATGACTCTAATATGGTGAAAAGTGACTTACATGGTTAATTAGAACCAAAATGTGGACCAAAATTTACTTCTATGAATGTGGCACTAAGAGGTGGTAAAAGAATTTCGAATTGCATGTACTTGATGAATATGTTAATTGTACCAATATATGATTGCAAGCGACTCTTATAAGGTACAAAGTGACTCTAATATGGTGAGAAGTCACATGATTGATTAGAGCCAAAATGTGGCCCAAAATTGACTTGTAGGAAAGGGGTACCAAGAGGTTGTTAAAGGATGTCCAATTTCATATACATGCAATTAGAAATCCTTTTACCACCTCTTAGTGTCACATTCATAAAAGTCAATTTTGGTCCACATTTTGGTTCTAATTAACCATGTTAGTCACTTTTCACTATATTAGAGTCACTTTCCACCCTATAAGAGTCACTTTCCACCATACATACAACAATTGACATGTTAACATCATATACATCCAATTTGACATCCTTTTACCACATATTAATGCCACTTTCATACAAGTTAATTTTGTTCCACATTTTGGCTCTAATCAAGCATGTAAGTCACTTTTCACCATATTAAAGTCACTTTGCACCCTATAAGAGTCACTTGCCACCATATATTGATAAAAATAACATATTAACATCATGTACATGCAATTAGACATCTTTTAAATACCTCTTGGTACCCCTTTCTTACAAGTCAATTTTGGGCCACATTTTGGCTCTAATGAAACATGTAAGTGACTTCTCAAAATATTAGAGTCACTTTGCACCTATAAGAGTCACTTTCCATCATATATTGGTACAATTAACGTTAACATCATGTACATGCAATTAGAAATCCTTTTACCACCTCTTAGTGCCACATTCATATAAGTCAATTTTGGTCCACATTTGGGTTTAATTTACCATTTAAGTCACTTTTCACCATATTAGAGTCTTTTTCCACCCTATATGAGTCACTTTTCACCATATATTTGTATAATTAATATGTTAACATCATATATATCCGATTTGATATACTTTTACCACTTCTTAATTCCACTTTCATATAGGTCAATTTTGTTCCACATTTTGGTTCTAATCAACCATGTAAGTCACTTTTCACCATATTAGAGTAACTTTGCACCTTATAAGAGTCACTTTCCATCATATATACAACAATTAACATGTTAACATCATATACATCCAATTTGACATTCTTTTACCACCTATTAATGCCACTTTCATACAAGTTAATTTTGTTCCACATTTTGGGTATAATCAACCATGTAAGTCACTTTTCACCATATTAGAGTCACTTTGAACCCTATAAGAGTCACTTGCCACCATATATTGATACAATTAACATGTTAACAACATGTACATGCAATTAGATATCCTTTAACCACCTCTTGGTACCCTTTTCCTACAAGTCAATTTTGAGCCACATTTTGGCTCTAATCGATCATATAAGTGTCTTCTCACCATATTAGAGTCACTTTGCAACTTATAAGAGTCACTTTCCATTATATATTGGTACATCATGCAATTAGAAATCCTTTTACAACCTCTTAGTGCCACAATCATACAAGTCAATTTTAGTCCACATTTTGGTTCTAATTAACCATGTAAGTCACTTTTCACCATATAAGAGTAATTTTGCACCCTATATGAGTCACTTTACACAATCTATTTGTATAATTAACATGTTAACATCATATACATCCAATTTGACATCCTTTTACCACCTCTTAGTTCCACTTTCATACAGGTCAATTTTGTTCCATATTTTGGTTCTAATCAACCATGTAAGGAACTTTTCACTATATTAGAGTCACTTTACACCATATATACAATAATTAACATGTTAACATCATATACATCCAATTTGACATCCTTTTACCACCTATTAACGCCACTTTAATTCAAGTTAATTTTGTTCCACATTTTGGCTCTAATCAACAATGTAAGTCACTTTCCACCATATTAGAGTCACTTTGCACCCTATAAGAGTCACTTGCCACCATATATTGATACAATTAACATGTTAACATCATGTACATGCAATTAGACATCCTTGAACCACCTCTTGGTACCCCTTTCCAACAAGTCAATTTTGGGCCACATTTTGGCTCTAATCAATCATGTATGTGACTTCTCACCATATTAGAGTCACTTTGCACCTTATAAGAGTCACTTGCCATCATATATTGGTACAATTGACTTGTTAACATCATGTACATGCAATTAGAAATCCTTTTACAACCTCTTAGTGCCACATTCATACAAGTTAATTTTGGTCCATATTTGGGTTATAATTAATCATGTTAGTCACTTTTCACCATATTAGAGTCACTTTGCACCCTATAAGAGTCACTTTCCACCATATATACAACAATTGACATGTTAACGTCATATAAATCCAATTTGACATCCTTTTACCACCTATTAATGCCACTTTCATACAAGTTAATTTTGTTCCACATTTTGGCTCTAATCAACCATGTAAATCACTTTTCACCATATTAGAGTCACTTTGCACCTTATAAGCGTCACTTGCCATCATATATTGGTATAATTAACATGTTAACATCATGTACATGCAATTCCAAATCCTTTTACCACCTCTTAGTGCCACATTCATACAAGTCAATTTTGGTCCACATTTTGGTTCTAATTAACCATGTTAGTCACTTTTCACTATTTAGAGTCACTTTCCACCCTATAAGAGTCACTTTCCACCATACATACAACAATTGACATGTTAACATCATATACATCCAATTTGACATCCTTTTACCACCTATTAATGCCACTTTAATACAAGTTAATTTTGTTCCACATTTTGGCTCTAATCAACCATGTTAGTCACTTTCCACCATATTAGAGTCACTTTGCACCCTATAAGAGTCACTTGCCACCATATATTGATACAATTAACATGTTAACATCATGTACATGCAATTATAGATATCCTTTAACCACATCTTTGTACCCCTTTCCTACAAGTCAATTTTTAGCCACATTTTGGCTCTAATCAATCATATAAGTGTCTTTTCACCATATTAGAGTCACTTTGCAACTTATAAGAGACACTTTCCATTATATATTTGTACAATTAACATGTTAACATCATGTACATGCAATTAGAAATCCTTTTACAACCTCTTAGTGCCACAATCATACAAGTCAATTTTGGTCCATATTTTGGTTCTAATTAACCATGTAAGTCACTTTTCACCATATAAGAGTAATTTTGCACCCTATATGAGTCACTTTACACAATCTATTTGTATAATTAACATGTTAACATCATATACATCCAATTTGACATCCTTTTACCACCTTTTAGTTCCACTTTCATACAGGTCAATTGTGTTCCACATTTTGGTTCTAATCAACCATGTAAGGAACTTTTCACTATATTAGAGTCACTTTACACCCAATAATAGTCACTTTCCACCATATATACAATAATTAACATGTTAACATCATATACATCCAATTTGACATCCTTTTATCACCTATTAATGCCACTTTAATTCAAGTTAATTTTGTTCCACATTTTGGCTCTAATCAACCATGTAAGTCACTTTCCACCATATTAGAGTCACTTTACACCCTATAAGAGTCACTTGCCACCATATATTGATACAATTAACATGTTAACATCATGTACATGCAATTAGACATCCTTTAACCACCTCTTGGTACCCCTTTCCAACAAGTCAATTTTGGGCCACATTTTGGCTCTAATCAATCATGTAAGTGACTTCTCACCATATTAGAGTCACTTTGCACCTTATAAGAGTCACTTGCCATCATATATTGGTACAATTGACATGTTAACATCATGTACATGCAATTAGAAATCCTTTTACAACCTCTTAGTGCAACATTCATACAAGTTAATTTTGGTCCATATTTGGGTTATAATTAATCATGTTAGTCACTTTTCACCATATTAGAGTCACTTTGCACCCTATAAGAGTCACTTTCCACCATTATACAACAATTGACATGTTAACGTCATATACATCCAATTTGACATCCTTTTACCACCTATTAATGCCACTTTCATTCAAGTTAATTTTGTTCCACATTTTGGCTCTAATCAACCAAGTCACTTTTCAGCATATTAGAGTCACTTTGCACCTTATAAGAGTCACTTGCCATCATATATTGGTACAATTAACATATTAACATCATTTACATGCAATTAGAAATCCTTTTACCACCTCTTAATGTCACATTCATAAAAGTCAATTTTGGTCCACATTTTGGTTCTAATTAACCATGTTAGTCACTTTTCACTATATTAGAGTCACTTTCCACCCTATAAGAGTCACTTTCCACCATACATACAACAACAATTGACATGTTAACATCATATACAACCAATTTGACATCCTTTTACCACATATTAATGCCACTGTCATACAAGTTAATTTTGTTCCACATTTTATCTCTAATCAAGCATGTAAGTCACTTTTCACCATATTAAAGTCACTTTGCACCCTATATGAGTCACTTGCCACCATATATTGATAAAAATAACATATTAACATCATGTACATGCAATTAGACATCTTTTAAATACCTCTTGGTACCCCTTTCTTACAAGTCAATTTTGGGCCACATTTTGGCTCTAATGAAACATGTAAGTGACTTCTCAAAATATTAGAGTCACTTTGCACCTATAAGAGTCACTTTCCATCATATATTGGTACAATTAACGTTAACATCATGTACATGCAATTAGAAATCCTTTTACCACCTCTTAGTGCCACATTCATACCAGTCAATTTTAGTCCACATTTGGGTTTTAATTTATCATTTAAGTCACTTTTCACCATATTAGAGTCATTTTCCACCCTATATGACTCACTTTTCACCATATATTTGTATAATTAATATGTTAACATCATATATATCCGATTTGATATACTTTTACCACTTCTTAATTCCACTTTCATACAGGTCAATTTTGTTCCACATTTTGGTTATAATCAACCATGTAAGTCACTTTTCACCATATTAGAGTAACTTTGCACCTTATAAGAGTCACTTTCCATCATATATACAACAATTAACATGTTAACATCATATACATCCAATTTGACATTCTTTTACCACCTATTAATGCCACTTTCATACAAGTTAATTTTGTTCCACATTTTGGCTCTAATCAACCATGTAAGTCACTTTTCACCATATTAGAGTCACTTTGCACCCTATAAGAGTCACTTGCCACCATATATTGATACAATTAACATGTTAACAACATGTACATGCAATTAGATATCCTTTAACCACCTCTTGGTACCCCTTTCCTACAAGTCAATTTTGAGCCACATTTTGGCTCTAATCGATCATATAAGTGTCTTCTCACCATATTAGAGTCACTTTGCAACATATAAGAGTCACTTTCCATTATATATTGGTACAATTAACATGTTAACATCATGTACATGCAATTAGAAATCCTTTTACAACCTCTTAGTGCCACAATCATACAAGTCAATTTTGTTCCACATTTTGGTTCTAATTAACCATTTAAGTCACTTTTCACCATATAAGAGTAATTTTGCACCCTATATGAGTCACTTTACACAATCTATTTGTATAATTAACATGTTAACATCATATACATCCAATTTGACATCCTTTTACCACCTCTTAGTTCCACTTTCATACAGGTCAATTTTGTTCCACATTTTGGTTCTAATCAACCATGTAAGGAACTTTTCACTATATTAGAGTCACTTTACACCCAATAATAGTCACTTTCCACCATATATACAATAATTAACATGTTACCATCATATACATCCAATTTGACATCCTTTTATCACCTATTAATGCCACTTTAATTCAAGTTAATTTTGTTCCACATTTTGGCTCTAATCAACCATGTAAGTCACTTTCCACCATATTAGAGTCACTTTACACCCTATAAGAGTCACTTGCCACCATATATTGATACAATTAACATGTTAACATCATGTACATGCAATTAGACATCCTTTAACCACCTCTTGGTACCCCTTTCCAACAAGTCAATTTTGGGCCACATTTTGGCTCTAATCAATCATGTAAGTGACTTCTCACCATATTAGAGTCACTTTGCACCTTATAAGAGTCACTTGCCATCATATATTGGTACAATTGACATGTTAACATCATGTACATGCAATTAGAAATCCTTTTACAACCTCTTAGTGCCACATTCATACAAGTTAATTTTGGTCCATATTTGGGTTATAATTAATCATGTTAGTCACTTTTCACCATATTAGAGTCACTTTGCACCCTATAAGAGTCATTTTCCACCATATATACAACAATTGACATGTTAACGTCATATAAATCCAATTTGACATCCTTTTACCACCTATTAATGCCACTTTCATACAAGTTAATTTTGTTCGACATTTTGGCTCTAATCAACCATGTAAGTCACTTTTCACCATATTAGAGTCATTTTGCACCTTATAAGCGTCACTTGCCATCATATATTGGTACAATTAACATGTTAACATCATGTACATGCAATTCCAAATCCTTTTACCACCTCTTAGTGCCACATTCATACAAGTCAATTTTGGTCCACATTTTGGTTCTAATTAACCATGTTAGTCACTTTTCACTATATTAGAGTCACTTTCCACCCTATAAGAGTCACTTTCCACCATACATACAATAATTGACATGTTAACATCATATACATCCAATTTGACATCCTTTTACCACCTATTAATGCCACTTTAATACAAGTTAATTTTGTTCCACATTTTGGCTCTAATCAACCATGTTAGTCACTTTCCACCATATTAGAGTCACTTTGCACCCTATAAGAGTCACTTGCCACCATATATTGATATAATTAACATGTTAACATCATGTACATGCAATTAGATATCCTTTAACCACATCTTTGTACCCCTTTCCTACAAGTCAATTTTTAGCCACATTTTGGCTCTAATCAATCATATAAGTGTCTTTTCACCATATTAGAGTCACTTTGCAACTTATAAGAGACACTTTCCATTATATATTTGTACAATTAACATGTTAACATCATGTACATGCAATTAGAAATCCTTTTACAACCTCTTAATGCCACAATCATACAAGTCCATTTTGGTCCATATTTTGGTTCTAATAAACCATGTAAGTCACTTTTCACCATATAAGAGTAATTTTGCACCCTATATGAGCCACTTTACACAATCTATTTGTATAATTAACATGTTAACATCATATACATCCAATTTGACATTCTTTTACCACCTCTTAGTTCCACTTTCATACAGGTCAATTTTGTTCCACATTTTGGTTCTAATCAACCATGTAAGGAACTTTTCACAATATTAGAGTCACTTTACACCCAATAATAGTCACTTTCCACCATATATACAATAATTAACATGATCATATACATCCAATTTGACATTCTTTTACCACCTATTAATGCCACTTTCATACAAGTTAATTTTGTTCCACATTTTGGCTCTAATCAACCATGTAAGTCACTTTTCACCATATTAGAGTCACTTTGCACCCTATAAGAGTCACTTACCACCATATATTGATACAATTAACATGTTAACAACATGTACATGCAATTAGATATCCTTTAACCATCTCTTGGTACCCCTTTCCTATAAGTCAATTTTGAGCCACATTTTGGCTCTAATCGATCATATAAGTGTCTTCTCACCATATTAGAGTCACTTTGCAACTTATAAGAGTCACTTTCCATTATATATTGGTACAATTAACATGTTAACATCATGTACATGCAATTAGAAATCCTTTTACAACCTCTTAGTGCCACAATCATACAAGTCAATTTTGGTCCACATTTTGGTTCTAATTAACCATGTAAGTCACTTTTCACCATATAAGAGTAATTTTGCACCCTATATGAGTCACTTTACACAATCTATTTGTATAATTAACATGTTAACATCATATACATCCAATTTGACATCCTTTTACCACCTCTTAGTTCCAGTTTCATACAGGTCAATTTTGTTCCATATTTTGGTTCTAATCAACCATGTAAGGAACTTTTCACTATATTAGAGTCACTTTACACCCAATAATAGTCACTTTCCACCATATATACAATAATTAACATGTTAACATCATATACATCCAATTTGACATCCTTTTACCACCTATTAATGCCACTTTAATTCAAGTTAATTTTGTTCCACATTTTGGCTCTAATCAACCATGTAAGTCACTTTCCACCATATTAGAGTCACTTTGCACCCTATAAGAGTCACTTGCCACCATATATTGATACAATTAACATGTTAACATCATGTACATGCAATTAGACATCCTTTAACCACCTCTTGGTACCCCTTTCCAACAAGTCAATTTTGGGCCACATTTTGGCTCTAATCAATCATGTAAGTGACTTCTCACCATATTAGAGTCACTTTGCACCTTATATAAGAGTCACTTGCCATCATATATTGGTACAATTGACATGTTAACATCATGTACATGCAATTAGAAATCTATTTACAACCTATTAGTGCCACATTTATACAAGTTAATTTTGGTCCATATTTGGGTTATAATTAATCATGTTAGTCACTTTTCACCATATTAGAGTCACTTTGCACCCTATAAGAGTCACTTTCCACCATATATACAACAATTGACATGTTAACGTCATATAAATCCAATTTGACATCCTTTTACCACCTATTAATGCCACTTTCATACAAGTTAATTTTGTTCCACATTTTGGCTCTAATCAACCATGTAAGTCACTTTTCACCATATTAGAGTCACTTTGCACCTTATAAGCGTCACTTGCCATCATATATTGGTATAATTAACATGTTAACATCATGTACATGCAATTCCAAATCCTTTTACCACCTCTTAGTGCCACATTCATACAAGTCAATTTTGGTCCACATTTTGGTTCTAATTAACCATGTTAGTCACTTTTCACTATATTAGAGTCACTTTCCACCCTATAAGAGTCACTTTCCACCATACATACAACAATTGACATGTTAACATCATATACATCCAATTTGACATCCTTTTACCACCTATTAATGCCACTTTAATACAAGTTAATTTTGTTCCACATTTTGGCTCTAATCAACCATGTAAGTCACTTTCCACCATATTAGAGTCACTTTGCACCCTATAAGAGTCACTTGCAACCATATATTGATACAATTAACATGTTAACATCATGTACATGCAATTAGACATCCTTGAACCACCTCTTGGTACCCCTTTCCAACAAGTCAATTTTGGGCCACATTTTGGCTCTAATCAATCATGTATGTGACTTCTCACCATATTAAAGTCACTTTGCACCTTATAAGAGTCAGTTGCCATCATATATTGGTACAATTGACATGTTAACATCATGTACATGCAATTAGAAATCCTTTTACAACCTCTTAGTGCCACATTCATACAAGTTAATTTTGGTCCATATTTGGGTTATAATTAATCATGTTAGTCACTTTTCACCATATTAGAGTCACTTTGCACCCTATATGAGTCACTTTACACAATCTATTTGTATAATTAACATGTTAACATCATATACATCCAATTTGACATCCTTTTACCACCTCTTAGTTCCACTTTCATACAGGTCAATTTTGTTCCACATTTTGGTTCTAATCAACCATGTAAGGAACTTTTCACTATATTAGAGCCACTTTACACCCAATAATAGTCACTTTCCACCATATATACAATAATTAACATGTTAACATCGTATACATCCAATTTGACATTCTTTTACCACCTATTAATGCCACTTTCAAAAAAGTTAATTTTGTTCCACATTTTGGCTCTAATCAACCATGTAAGTCACTTTTCACCATATTAGAGTCACTTTGCACCCTATAAGAGTCACTTACCACCATATATTGATACAATTAACATGTTAACAACATGTACATGCAATAAGATATCCTTTAACCACCTCTTGGTACCCCTTTCCTACAAGTCAATTTTGAGCCACATTTTGGCTCTAATCGATCATATAAGTGTCTTCTCACCATATTAGAGTCACTTTGCAACTTATAAGAGTCACTTTCCATTATATATTGGTACAATTAACATGTTAACATCATGTACATGCAATTAGAAATCCTTTTACAACATCTTAGTGCCACAATCATACAAGTCAATTTTGGTCTACATTTTGGTTCTAATTAACCATGTAAGTCACTTTTCACCATATAAGAGTAATTTTGCACCCTATATGAGTCACTTTACACAATCTATTTGTATAATTAACATGTTAACATCATATACATCCAATTTGACATCCTTTTACCACCTCTTAGTTCCACTTTCATACAGGTCAATTTTGTTCCATATTTTGGTTCTAATCAACCATGTAAGGAACTTTTCACTATATTAGAGTCACTTTACACCCAATAATAGTCACTTTCCACCATATATACAATAATTAACATGTTAACATCATATACATCCAATTTGACATCCTTTTACCACCTATTAATGCCACTTTAATTCAAGTTAATTTTGTTCCACATTTTGGCTCTAATCAACCATGTAAGTCACTTTCCACCATATTAGAGTCACTTTGCACCCTATAAGAGTCACTTGCCACCATATATTGATACAATTAACATGTTAACATCATGTACATGCAATTAGACATCCTTTAACCACCTCTTGGTACCCCTTTCCAACAAGTCAATTTTGGGCCACATTTTGGCTCTAATCAATCATGTAAGTGACTTCTCACCATATTAGAGTCACTTTGCACCTTATATAAGAGTCACTTGCCATCATATATTGGTACAATTGACATGTTAACATCATGTACATGCAATTAGAAATCTATTTACAACCTATTAGTGCCACATTCATACAAGTTAATTTTGGTCCATATTTGGGTTATAATTAATCATGTTAGTCACTTTTCACCATATTAGAGTCACTTTGCACCATATAAGAGTCACTTTCCACCATATATACAACAATTGACATGTTAACGTCATATAAATCCAATTTGACATCCTTTTACCACCTATTAATGCCACTTTCATACAAGTTAATTTTGTTCCACATTTTGGCTCTAATCAACCATGTAAGTCACTTTTCACCATATTAGAGTCACTTTGCACCTTATAAGCGTCACTTGCCATCATATATTGGTACAATTAACATGTTAACATCATGTACATGCAATTCCAAATCCTTTTACCACCTCTTAGTACCACATTCATACAAGTCAATTTTGGTCCACATTTTGGTTTTAATTAACCATGTTAGTCACTTTTCACTATATTAGAGTCACTTTCCACCCTATAAGAGTCACTTTCCACCATACATACAACAATTGACATGTTAACATCATATACATCCATTTTGACATCCTTTTACCACCTATTAATGCCACTTTAATACAAGTTAATTTTGTTCCACATTTTGGCTCTAATCAACCATGTTAGTCACTTTCCACCATATTAGAGTCACTTTGCACCCTATAAGAGTCACTTGCCACCATATATTGATACAATTAACATGTTAACATCATGTACATGCAATTAGATATCCTTTAACCACATCTTTGTACCCCTTTCCTACAAGTCAATTTTTAGCCACATTTTGGCTCTAATCAATCATATAAGTGTCTTTTCACCATATTAGAGTCACTTTGCAACTTATAAGAGACACTTTCCATTATATATTTGTACAATTAACATGTTAACATCATGTACATGCAATTAGAAATCCTTTTACAACCTCTTAATGCCACAATCATACAAGTCAATTTTGGTCCATATTTTGGTTCTAATTAACCATGTAAGTCACTTTTCACAATATAAGAGTAATTTTGCACCCTATATGAGTCACTTTACACAATCTATTTGTATAATTAACATGTTAACATCATATACATCCAATTTGACATCCTTTTACCACCTCTTAGTTCCACTTTCATACATGTCAATTTTGTTCCACATTTTGGTTCTAATCAACCATGTAAGGAACTTTTCACAATATTAGAGTCACTTTACACCCAATAATAGTCACTTTCCACCATATATACAATAATTAACATGTTAACATCATATACATCCAATTTGACTTTCTTTTACCACCAATTAATGCCACTTTCATACAAGTTAATTTTGTTCCACATTTTGGCTCTAATCAACCATGTAAGTCACTTTTCACCATATTAGAGTCACTTTGCACCCTATAAGAGTCACTTACCACCATATATTGATACAATTAACATGTTAACATGTACATACAATTAGATATCCTTTAACCACCTCTTGGTACCCCTTTCCTACAAGTCAATTTTGAGCCACATTTTGGCTCTAATCGATCATATAAGTGTCTTCTCACCATATTAGAGTCACTTTGCAACTTATAAGAGTCACTTTCCATTATATATTTGTACAATTAATATGTTAACATCATGTACATGCAATTAGAAATCATTTTACAACCTCTTAGTGCCACAATCATACAAGTCAATTTTGATCCACATTTTGGTTCTAATTAACCATGTAAGTCACTTTTCACCATATAAGAGTAATTTTGCACCCTATATGAGTCACTTTACACAATCTATTTGTATAATTAACATGTTAACATCATATACATCCAATTTGACATCCTTTTACCACCTCTTAGTTCCACTTTCATACAGGTCAATTTTGTTCCATATTTTGGTTCTAATCAACCATGTAAGGAACTTTTCACTATATTAGAGTCAATTTACACCCAATAATAGTCACTTTCCACCATATATACAATAATTAACATGTTAACATCATATACATCCAATTTAACATCCTTTTACCACCTATTAATGCCATTTTAATTCAAGTTAATTTTGTTCCACATTTTGGCTCTAATCAACCATGTAAGTCACTTTCCACCATATTAGAGTCACTTTGCACCCTATAAGAGTCACTTGCCACCATATATTGATACAATTAACATGTTAACATCATGTACATGCAATTAGACATCCTTTAACCACCTCTTGGTACCCCTTTCCAACAAGTCAATTTTGGGCCACATTTTGGCTCTAATCAATCATGTAAGTGACTTCTCACCATATTAGAGTCACTTTGCACCTTATATAAGAGTCACTTGCCATCATATATTGGTACAATTGACATGTTAACATCATGTACATGCAATTAGAAATCTATTTACAACCTATTAGTGCCACATTCATACAAGTTAATTTTGGTCCATATTTGGGTTATAATTAATCATGTTAGTCACTTTTCACCATATTAGAGTCACTTTGCACCATATAAGAGTCACTTTCCACCATATATACAACAATTGACATGTTAACGTCATATAAATCCAATTTGACATCCTTTTACCACCTATTAATGCCACTTTCATACAAGTTAATTTTGTTCCACATTTTGGCTCTAATCAACCATGTAAGTCACTTTTCACCATATTAGAGTCACTTTGCACCTTATAAGCGTCACTTGCCATCATATATTGGTACAATTAACATGTTAACATCATGTACATGCAATTCCAAATCCTTTTACCACCTCTTAGTACCACATTCATACAAGTCAATTTTGGTCCACATTTTGGTTTTAATTAACCATGTTAGTCACTTTTCACTATATTAGAGTCACTTTCCACCCTATAAGAGTCACTTTCCACCATACATACAACAATTGACATGTTAACATCATATACATCCATTTTGACATCCTTTTACCACCTATTAATGCCACTTTAATACAAGTTAATTTTGTTCCACATTTTGGCTCTAATCAACCATGTTAGTCACTTTCCACCATATTAGAGTCACTTTGCACCCTATAAGAGTCACTTGCCACCATATATTGATACAATTAACATGTTAACATCATGTACATGCAATTAGATATCCTTTAACCACATCTTTGTACCTCTTTCCTACAAGTCAATTTTTAGCCACATTTTGGCTCTAATCAATCATATAAGTGTCTTTTCACCATATTAGAGTCACTTTGCAACTTATAAGAGACACTTTCCATTATATATTTGTACAATTAACATGTTAACATCATGTACATGCAATTAGAAATCCTTTTACAACCTCTTAATGCCACAATCATACAAGTCAATTTTGGTCCATATTTTGGTTCTAATTAACCATGTAAGTCACTTTTCACAATATAAGAGTAATTTTGCACCCTATATGAGTCACTTTACACAATCTATTTGTATAATTAACATGTTAACATCATATACATCCAATTTGACATCCTTTTACCACCTCTTAGTTCCACTTTCATACATGTCAATTTTGTTCCACATTTTGGTTCTAATCAACCATGTAAGGAACTTTTCACAATATTAGAGTCACTTTACACCCAATAATAGTCACTTTCCACCATATATACAATAATTAACATGTTAACATCATATACATCCAATTTGACTTTCTTTTACCACCAATTAATGCCACTTTCATACAAGTTAATTTTGTTCCACATTTTGGCTCTAATCAACCATGTAAGTCACTTTTCACCATATTAGAGTCACTTTGCACCCTATAAGAGTCACTTACCACCATATATTGATACAATTAACATGTTAACATGTACATACAATTAGATATCCTTTAACCACCTCTTGGTACCCCTTTCCTACAAGTCAATTTTGAGCCACATTTTGGCTCTAATCGATCATATAAGTGTCTTCTCACCATATTAGAGTCACTTTGCAACTTATAAGAGTCACTTTCCATTATATATTTGTACAATTAATATGTTAACATCATGTACATGCAATTAGAAATCATTTTACAACCTCTTAGTGCCACAATCATACAAGTCAATTTTGATCCACATTTTGGTTCTAATTAACCATGTAAGTCACTTTTCACCATATAAGAGTAATTTTGCACCCTATATGAGTCACTTTACACAATCTATTTGTATAATTAACATGTTAACATCATATACATCCAATTTGACATCCTTTTACCACCTCTTAGTTCCACTTTCATACAGGTCAATTTTGTTCCATATTTTGGTTCTAATCAACCATGTAAGGAACTTTTCACTATATTAGAGTCAATTTACACCCAATAATAGTCACTTTCCACCATATATACAATAATTAACATGTTAACATCATATACATCCAATTTAACATCCTTTTACCACCT
The DNA here is from genome assembly GCF_009905375.1 of Apium graveolens. NCBI lineage: Eukaryota > Viridiplantae > Streptophyta > Magnoliopsida > Apiales > Apiaceae > Apium > Apium graveolens. The sequence continues at coordinate 168,221 of NW_027420393.1, forward strand.
ATTAATGCCATTTTAATTCAAGTTAATTTTGTTCCACATTTTGGCTCTAATCAACCATGTAAGTCACTTTCCACCATATTAGAGTCACTTTGCACCCTATAAGAGTCACTTGCCACCATATATTGATACAATTAATATGTTAACATCTTGTACATGCAATTAGACATCCTTTAACCACCTCTTGGTACCCCTTTCCAACAAGTCAATTTTGGGCCACATTTTGGCTCTAATCAATCATGTAAGTGACTTCTCACCATATTAGAGTCACTTTGCACCTTATAAGAGTCAATTGCCATCATATATTGGTACAATTGACATGTTAACATCATGTACATGCAATTAGAAATCCTTTTACAACCTCTTAGTGCCACATTCATACAAGTTAATTTTGGTCCATATTTGGGTTATAATTAATCATGTTAGTCACTTTTCACCATATTAGAGTCACTTTGCATCCTATAAGAGTCACTTTCCACCATATATACAACAATTGACATGTTAACGTCATATAAATCCAATTTGACATCCTTTTACCACCTATTAATGCCACTTTCATACAAGTTAATTTTGTTCCACATTTTGGCTCTAATCAACCATGTTAGTCACTTTTCACCATATTAGAGTCACTTTGCACCTTATAAGCGTCACTTGCCATCATATATTGGTACAATTAACATGTTAACATCATGTACATGCAATTCCAAATCCTTTTACCACCTCTTAGTGCCACATTCATACAAGTCAATTTTGGTCCACATTGTGGTTCTAATTAACCATGTTAGTCACTTTTCACTATATTAGAGTCACTTTCCACCCTATAAGAGTCACTTTCCACCATACATACAACAATTGACATGTTAACATCATATACATCCAATTTGACATCCTTTTACCACCTATTAATGCCACTTTACTACAAGTTAATTTTGTTCCACATTTTGGCTCTAATCAACCATGTTAGTCACTTTCCACCATATTAGAGTCACTTTGCACCCTATAAGAGTCACTTGCCACCATATATTGATACAATTAACATGTTAACATCATGTACATGCAATTAGATATCCTTTAACCACATCTTTGTACCCCTTTCCTAAAAGTCAATTTTTAGCCACATTTTGGCTCTAATCAATCATATAAGTGTCTTTTCACCATATTAGAGTCACTTTGCAACTTATAAGAGACACTTTCCATTATATATTTGTACAATTAACATGTTAACATCATGTACATGCAATTAGAAATCCTTTTACAACCTCTTAGTGCCATAATCATACAAGTCAATTTTGGTCCATATTTTGGTTCTAATTAACCATGTAAGTCGCTTTTCACCATATAAGAGTAATTTTGCACCCTATATGAGTCACTTTGCACAATCTATTTGTATAATTAACATGTTAACATCATATACATCCAATTTGACTTCCTTTTACCACCTCTTAGTTCCATTTCATACAGGTCAATTTTGTTCCACATTTTGGTTCTAATCAACCATGTAAGGAACTTTTCACTATATTAGAGTCACTTTACACCCAATAATAGTCACTTTTCACCATATATTGATACAATTAACATGTTAACAACATGTACATGCAATTAGATATCCTTTAACCACCTCTTGGTACCCCTTTCCTACAAGTCAATTTTGAGCCACATTTTGGCTCTAATCGATCATATAAGTGTCTTCTCACCATATTAGAGTCACTTTGCAACTTATAAGAGTCACTTTCCATTATATATTGTTACAATTAACATGTTAACATCATGTACATGTAATTAGAAATCCTTTTACAACCTCTTAGTGCCACAATCATACAAGTCAATTTTGGTCCACATTTTGGTTCTAATTAACCCATGTAAGTCACTTTTCACCATATAAGAGTAATTTTGCACCCTATATGAGTCAATTTACACAATCTATTTGTAAAATTAACATGTTAACATCGTATACATCCAATTTGACATCCTTTTACCACCTCTTAGTTCCACTTTCATACAGGTCAATTTTGTTCCATATTTTGGTTCTAATCAACCATGAAAGGAACTTTTCACTATATTAGAGTCACTTTACACCCAATAATAGTCATTTTCCACCATATATACAATAATTAACATGTTAACATCATATACATCCAATTTGACATCCTTTTACCACCTATTAATGCCACTTTAATTCAAGTTAATTTTGTTCCACATTTTGGCTCTAATCAACCATGTAAGTCACTTTACACCATATTAGAGTCACTTTGCACCCTATAAGAGTCACTTGCCACCATATATTGATACAATTAACATGTTAACATCTTGTACATGCAATTAGACATCCTTTAACCACCTCTTGGTACCCCTTTCCAACAAGTCAATTTTGGGCCACATTTTGGCTCTAATCAATCATGTAAGTGACTTCTCACCATATTAGAGTCACTTTACACCTTATAAGAGTCAATTGCCATCATATATTGGTACAATTGACATGTTAACATCATGTACATGCAATTAGAAATCCTTTTACAACCTCTTAGTGCCACATTCATACAAGTTAATTTTGGTCCATATTTGGGTTATAATTAATCATGTTAGTCACTTTTCACCATATTAGAGTCACTTTGCACCCTATAAGAGTCACTTTCCACCATATATACAACAATTGACATGTTAACGTCATATAAATCCAATTTGACATCATTTTACCACCTATTAATGCCACTTTCATACAAGTTAATTTTGTTCCACATTTTGGCTCTAATCAACCATGTAAGTCACTTTTCACCATATTAGAGTCACTTTGCACCTCATAAGCGTCACTTGCCATCATATATTGGTACAATTAACATGTTAACATCATGTACATGCAATTCGAAATTCTTTTACCACCTCTTAGTGCCACATTCATACAAGTCAATTTTGGTCCACATTTTGGTTGTAATTAACCACGTTAGTCACTTTTCACTATATTAGAGTCACTTTCCACCCTATAAGAGTCACTTTCCACCATACAACAATTGACATGTTAACATCATATACATCCAATTTGACATCCTTTTACCACATATTAATGGTACTTTCATACAAGTTAATTTTGTTCCACATTTTGGCTCTAATCAACCATGCAAGTCACTTTTCACCATATTAAAGTCACTTTGCACCCTATAAGACTCACTTGCCACCATATATTGATAAAAACAACATGTTAACATCATGTACATGCAATTAGACGTCCTTTAACCACCTCTTGGTACCCCTTTCTTACAAGTCAATTTTGGGCCACATTTTGGCTCTAATGAAACATGTAAGTGACGTCTCAAAATATTAGAGTCACTTTGCACCTATAAGAGTCACTTGCCATCATATATTGGTACAATTAACGTTAACATCATGTACATGCAATTAGAAATACTTTTACCACCTCTTAGTGCCACATTCATACAAGTCAATTTTGGTCCACATTTTGGTTCCAATTTACCATGTAAGTCACTTTTCACCATATTAGAGTCATTTTCCACCCTATATGAGTGACTTTCCACCATATATTTGTACAATTAATATATTAACATCATATACATCCGATTTGATATACTTTTACCACCTCTTAATTCCACTTTCATACAGGTCAATTTTGTTCCAAATTTTGATTCTAATCAACCATGTAAGTCACTTTTCAACATATTAGAGTAACTTTGCACCTTATAAGAGTCACTTTCCATCATATATACAATAATTAACATGTTAACATCATATACATCCAATTTAACATCCTTTTACCACCTATTAATGCCACATATTAGAGTCATTTTCCACCCTATATGAGTCACTTTCCACCATATATTTGTACAATTAACATGTTAACATCATATACATCCGATTTGACATACTTTGACCATTTCTTAATTCCAGTTTCATACAGGTCAATTTTGTTCCACATTTTGGTTCTAATCAACCATGTAAGTCATTTTTCACCATATTAGAGTAACTTTGCACCTTATAAGAGTCACTTTCCATCATATATACAACAATTAACATGTTAACATCGTATACATCCAATTTGACATCCTTTTACCACCTATTAATGCCACTTTCATACAAGTTAATTTCGTTCCACATTTTGGCTCTAATCAACCATGTAAGTCACTTTTCACCATATTAGAGTCACTTTGCACCCTATAAGAGTCACTTTAACCACCTCTTGGCAACCCTTTCCTACAAGTCAATTTTGAGCCACATTTTGGCTCTAATCAATCATATAAGTGTCTTCTCACCATATTAGATTCACTTTGCAACTTATAAGAGTCACTTGCCATTATATATTGGTACAATTAACATTAGCAACATGTACATGCAATTAGAAATCCTTTTACAACCTCTTAGTGCCACATTCATACAAGTCAATTTTGGTCCACATTTTGGTTCTAATTAACCATGTAAGCCATTTTTCACCATATAAGAGTAATTTTGCACCCTATATGAGTCACTTTACACAATATATTTGTATAATTAACATGTTAACATCATATACATCCAATTTGACATCCTTTTACCACCTCTTAATTCCACTTTCATACAGGTCAATTTTGTTCCACATTTTGGTTCTAATCAACCATGTAAGGAACTTTTCACTATATTAGAGTCACTTTACACCCTATAAGAGTCACGTTCCACCATATATACAATAATTCACATGTTAACATCATATGCATCCAATTTGACATCCTTTTACCACCTATTATTGCCACTTTAATACAAGTTAATTTTGTTCCACATTTTGGATCTAATCAACCATGTAAGTCACTTTCCACCATATTAGAGTCACTTTGCACCCTATAAGAGTCACTTGCCACCATATATTGATACAATTAACATGTTAACATCATGTACATGCAATTAGACATCCTTTAACCACCTCTTGGTATCCCTTTCCTACAAGTCAATTTTGGGCCACATTTTGGCTCTAATCAATCATATAAGTGTCTTCTCACCATATTAGAGTCACTTTGCAACTTATAAGAGTCACTTGTCATTATATATTGGTACAATTAACATTAACATCATGTACATGCAATTAGAAATCCTTTTACAACCTCTTAGTGCCACATTCATACAAGTCAATTTTGGTCCACATTTTGGTTCTAATTTACCATGTAAGTCACTTTTCACCATATTAGAGTCATTTTCCACCCTATATGAGTCACTTTCCACCATATATTTGTACAATTAACATGTTAACATCATATACATCCGATTTGACATACTTTTACCACCTCTTAATTCCACTTTCATACAGGTCAATTTTGTTTCACATTTTGGTTCTAATCAACCATGTAAGTCACTTTTCACCATATTAGAGTAACTTTGCACCTTATAAAAGTCAATTTCCATCATATATACAACAATTAACATGTTAACATCATATACATCCAATTTGACATCCTTTTACCACCTATTAATGCCACTTTAATAAAAGTTAATTTTGTTCCACATTTTGGCTCTAATCAACCATGTAAGTCACTTTCCACCATATTAGAGTCACTTTGCACCCTATAAGAGTCACTTCCCCATATATTGATACAATTAACATGTTAACATCACGTACATGCAATTAGACATCCTTTAACCACCTCTTGGTACCCCTTTCCTACAAGTCAATTTTGAGCCACATTTTGTCTCTAATCAGTCATATAAGTGTCTTCTCAGCATATTAGAGTCACTTTGCAACTTATAAGAGTCACTTGTCATTATATATTGGTACAATTAACATCAGCATCATGTACATGCAATTAGAAATCCTTTTACAACCTCTTAGTGCCACATTCATACAAGTCAATTTTGGTCCACATTTTGGTTCTAATTAACCATGTAAGCCACTTTTCACCATATTAGAGTAATTTTGCACCCTATATGAGTCACTTTACACAATATATTTGTATAATTAACATGTTAACATCATATACATCCAATTTGACATCCTTTTACCACCTCTTAGTTCCACTTTCATACAGGTCAATTTTGTTCCACATTTTGGTTCTAATCAACCATGTAAGGAACTTTTCACGATATTAGAGTCACTTTACACCCTATAAGAGTCACGTTCCACCATATATACAATAATTAACATGTTAACATCATATGCATCCAATTTGACATCCTTTTACCACCTATTATTGCCACTTTAATACAAGTTAATTTTGTTCCACATTTTGGATCTAATCAACCATGTAAGTCACTTTCCACCATATTACAGTCACTTTGCACCCTATAAGAGTCACTTGCCACCATATATTGATACAATTAACATGTTAACATCATGTACATGCAATTAGACATCCTTTAACCACCTCTTGGTACCCCTTTCCTACAAGTCAATTTTGGGCCATATTTTGGCTCTAATCAATCATATACGTGTCTTCTCACCATATTAGAGTCACTTTACAACTTATAAGAGTAACTTGTCATTATATATTGGTACAATTAACATTAACATCATGTACATGCAATTAAAAATCCTTTTACAACCTCTTAGTGCCACATTCATACAAGTCAATTTTGGTCCACATTTTGGTTCCAATTTACCATGTAAGTTACTTTTCACCATATTAGAGTCATTTTCCACCCTATATGAGTGACTTTCCACCATATATTTGTACAATTAATATATTAACATCATATACATCCGATTTGATATACTTTTACCACCTCTTAATTCCACTTTCATACAGGTCAATTTTGTTCCAAATTTTGATTCTAATCAACCATGTAAGTCACTTTTCAACATATTAGAGTAACTTTGCACCTTATAAGAGTCACTTTCCATCATATATACAATAATTAACATGTTAACATCATATACATCCAATTTAACATCCTTTTACCACCTATTAATGCCACATATTAGAGTCATTTTCCACCCTATATGAGTCACTTTCCACCATATATTTGTACAATTAACATGTTAACATCATATACATCCGATTTGACATACTTTGACCATTTCTTAATTCCAGTTTTATACAGGTCAATTTTGTTCCACATTTTGGTTCTAATCAACCATGTAAGTCATTTTTCACCATATTAGAGTAATTTTGCACCTTATAAGAGTCACTTTCCATCATATATACAACAATTAACATGTTAACATCGTATACATCCAATTTGACATCCTTTTACCACCTATTAATGCCACTTTCATACAAGTTAATTTCGTTCCACATTTTGGCTCTAATCAACCATGTAAGTCACTTTTCACCATATTAGAGTCACTTTGCACCCTATAAGAGTCACTTTAAGCACCTCTTGGTAACCCTTTCCTACAAGTCAATTTTGAGCCACATTTTGGCTCTAATCAATCATATAAGTGTCTTCTCACCATATTAGAGTCACTTTGCAACTTATAAGAGTCACTTGCCATTATATATTGGTACAATTAACATTAGCATCATGTACATGCAATTAGAAATCCTTTTACAACCTCTTAGTGCCACATTCATACAAGTCAATTTTGGTCCACATTTTGGTTCTAATTAACCATGTAAGCCATTTTTCACCATATTGGAGTAATTTTGCACCCTATATGAGTCACTTTACACAATATATTTGTATAATTAACATGTTAACATCATATACATCCAATTTGACATCCTTTTACCACCTCTTAGTTCCACTTTCATACAGGTCAATTTTGTTCCACATTTTGGTTCTAATCAACCATGTAAGGAACTTTTCACTATATTAGAGTCACTTTACACCCTATAAGAGTCACGTTCCACCATATATACAATAATTCACATTTTAACATCATATGCATCCAATTTGACATCCTTTTACCACCTATTATTGCCACTTTAATACAAGTTAATTTTGTTCCACATTTTGGATCTAATCAAACATGTAAGTCACTTTCCACCATATTAGAGTCACTTTGCACCCTATAAGAGTCACTTGCCACCATATATTGATACAATTAACATGTTAACATCATGTACATGCAATTAGACATCCTTTAACCACCTCTTGGTATCCCTTTCCTACAAGTCAATTTTGGGCCACATTTTGGCTCTAATCAATCATATAAGTGTCTTCTCACCATATTAGAGTCACTTTGAAACTTATAAGAGTCACTTGTCATTATATATTGGTACAATTAACATTAACATCATGTACATGCAATTAGAAATCCTTTTACAACCTCTTAGTGCCACATTCATACAAGTCAATTTTGGTCCACATTTTGGTTCTAATTTACCATGTAAGTCACTTTTCACCATATTAGAGTCATTTTCCACCCTATATGAGTCACTTTCCACCATATATTTGTACAATTAACATGTTAACATCATATACATCCGATTTGACATACTTTTACCACCTCTTAAATGCACTTTCATACAGGTCAATTTTGTTCCACATTTTGGTTCTAATCAACCATGTAAGTCACTTTTCACCATATTAGAGTAACTTTGCACCTTATAAAAGTCAATTTCCATCATATATACAACAATTAACATGTTAACATCATATACATCCAATTTGACATCCTTTTACCACCTATTAATGCCACTTTAATAAAAGTTAATTTTGTTCCACATTTTGGCTCTAATCAACCATGTAAGTCACTTTCCACCATATTAGAGTCACTTTGCACCCTATAAGAGTCACTTCCCCATATATTGATACAATTAACATGTTAACATCATGTACATGCAATTAGACATCCTTTAACCACCTCTTGGTACCCCTTTCCTACAAGTCAATTTTGAGCCACATTTTGGCTCTAATCAGTCATATAAGTGTCTTCTCAGCATATTAGAGTCACTTTGCAACTTATAAGAGTCACTTGTCATTATATATTGGTACAATTAACATCAGCATCATGTACATGCAATTAGAAATCCTTTTACAACCTCTTAGTGCCACATTCATACAAGTCAATTTTGGTCCACATTTTGGTTCTAATTAACCATGTAAGCCACTTTTCACCATATTAGAGTAATTTTGCACCCTATATGAGTCACTTTACACAATATATTTGTATAATTAACATGTTAACATCATATACATCCAATTTGACATCCTTTTACCACCTCTTAGTTCCACTTTCATACAGGTCAATTTTGTTCCACATTTTGGTTCTAATCAACCATGTAAGGAACTTTTCACGATATTAGAGTCACTTTACACCCTATAAGAGTCACGTTCCACCATATATACAATAATTAACATGTTAACATCATATGCATCCAATTTGACATCCTTTTACCACCTATTATTGCCACTTTAATACAAGTTAATTTTGTTCCACATTTTGGATCTAATCAACCATGTAAGTCACTTTCCACCATATTACAGTCACTTTGCACCCTATAAGAGTCACTTGCCACCATATATTGATACAATTAACATGTCAACATCATGTACATGCAATTAGACATCCTTTAACCACCTCTTGGTACACCTTTCCTACAAGTCAATTTTGGGCCATATCTTGGCTCTAATCAATCATATACGTGTCTTCTCACCATATTAGAGTCACTTTACAACTTATAAGAGTAACTTGTCATTATATATTGGTACAATTAACATTAACATCATGTACATGCAATTAGAAATCCTTTTACAACCTCTTAGTGCCACATTCATACAAGTCAATTCTGGTCCACATTTTGGTTCTAATTTACCATGTAAGTCACTTTTCACCATATTAGAGTCATTTTCCACCCTATATGAGTCACTTTCCACCATATATTTGAACAATTAACATGTTAACATCATATACATCCGATTTGACATACTTTTACCACCTCTTAATTCCACTTTCATACAGGTCAATTTTGTTCCACATTTTGGTTCTAATCAACCTTGTAAGTCACTTTTCACCATATTAGAGTAACTTTGCACCTTATAAGAGTCAATTTCCATCATATATACAACAATTAACATGTTTACATCATCTACATCCAATTTGACATCCTTTTACCACCTATTAATGCCACTTTCATACAAGTTAATTTTGTTCCACATTTTGGCTCTAATCAACCATGTAAGTCACTTTCGACCATATTAGAGTCACTTTGCACCCTATAAGAGTCACTTCCCCATATATTGATACAATTGACATGTTAATATCATGTACATGCAATTAGACATCCTTTAACCACCTCTTGGTACCCCTTTCCTACAAGTCAATTTTGGGCCACATTTTGGCTCAAATCAATCATATAAGTGTCTTCTCACCATATTAGAGTCACTTTGCAACTTATAAGAGTCACTTGTCATTATATATTGGTACAATTAACATTAACATCATGTACATGCAATTAGAAATCCTTTTACAACCTCTTAGTGCCACATTCATACATGTCAATTTTGGTCCACATTTTGGTTCTAATTTACCATGTAAGTCACTTTTCACCATATTAGAGTCATTTTCCACCCTATATGAGTCACTTTCCACCATATATTTGAACAATTAACATGTTAACATCATATACATCCGATTTGACATACTTTTACCACTTCTTAATTCCACTTTCATACAGGTCAAATTTGTTCCACATTTTGGTTCTAATCAACCTTGTAAGTCACTTTTCACCATATTAGAGTAACTTTGCACCTTATACGAGTCAATTTCCATCATATATACAACAATTAACATGTTAACATCATGTACATGCAATTTGACATTCTTTTACCACCTATTAATGCCACTTTCGACCATATTAGAGTCACTTTGCACCCTATAATAGTCACTTGCCACCATATACTGATACAATTAACATGTTAACATCATGTACATGCAATTAGACATCCTTTAACCACCTCTTGGTACCCCTTTCCTACAAGTCAATTTTGGGCCACATTTTGACTCTAATCAATCATGTAAGTGACTTCTCACCATATTAGAGTCACTCTGCACCTTATAAGAGTCAGTTGCCATCATATATTGGTACAATTAACATGTTAACATCATGTACATGCAATTAGAAATCCTGTTACAACCTCTCAGTGCCACATTCATACAAGTCAATTTTGGTCCACATTTTGGTTCTAATTTACCATTTAAGTCACTTTTCACAATATTAGAGTCATTTTCCACCCTATATGAGTCACTTTCCACCATATATTTGTACAATTAACATGTTCACATCATATATATTCGATTTGACATACTTTTACCACCTCTTAATTCCACTTTCATACAGGTCAATTTTGTTCCACATTTTGGTTTTAATCAACCATGTAAGTCACTTTTCACCATATTAGAGAAACTTTGCACCTTATAAGGGTCAATTTCCATCATATATACAACAATTAATATGTTAACATCATATACATCCAATTTGACATTCTTTTACCACCTATTAATGCCACTTTAATACAAGTTAATTTTGTTCCACATTTTGGCTCTAATCAACCACGTAAGTCACTTTCCACCATATTAGAGTCACTTTGCACCCTATAAGAGTCACTTCCCACCATATACTGATACAATTAACATGTTAACATCATGTACATGCAATTAGACATCCTTTAACCACCTCTTGGTACCCCTTTCCTACAAGTCAATTTTGGGCCACATTTTGACTCTAATTAATCATGTAAGTGACTTCTCACCATATTAGAGTCACTCTGCACCTTATAAGAGTCAGTTGCCATCATATATTGCTACAATTAACATGTTAACATCACGTACATGCAATTAGAAATCCTTTTACAACCTCTCAGTGCCACATTCATACAAGTCAATTTTGGTCCATATTTTGGTTCTAATTTACCATGTAAGTTACTTTTCACCATATTAGAGTCATTTTCCACCCTATATGAGTCACTTTCCACCATATATTTGTACAATTAACATGTTAACATCATATACATCCGATTTGACATACTTTTACACCTCTTAATTCCACTTTCATACAGGTCAATTTTGTTCCACATTTTGGTTCTAATCAACCATGTAAGTCACTTTTCACCATATTAGAGTAACTTTGCACCTTATAAGAGTCAATTTCCATCATATATACAACAATTAACATGTTAACATCATATACATCCAATTTGACATCCTTTTACCATTTATTAATGCCACTTTAATACAAGTTAATTTTGTTCCACATATTGGCTCTAATCAACCATGTAAGTCACTTTCCACCATATTAGAGTCACTTTGCACCCTATAAGAGTCACTTCCCCATATATTGATACAATTAACATGTTAATATCATGTACATGCAATTAGACATCCTTTAACCACCTCTTGGTACCCCTTTCCTACAAGTCAATTTTGGGCCACATTTTGGCTCAAATCAATCATATAAGTGTCTTCTCACCATATTAGAGTCACTGTGCAACTTATAAGAGTCACTTGTCATTATATATTGGTACAATTAACATTAACATCATTTACATGCAATTAGAAATCCTTTTACATCCTCTCAGTGCCACATTCATACATGTCAATTTTGGTCCACATTTTGGTTCTAATTTACCATGTAAGTCACTTTTCACCATATTAGAGTCATTTTCCACCCTATATGAGTCACTTTCCACCATATATTTGTACAATTAACATGTTAACATCATATACATCCGATTTGACATACTTTTACCACCTCTTAATTCCACTTTCATACAGGTCAATTTTGTTCCACATTTTGGTTCTAATCAACCATGTAAGTCACTTTTCACCATATTAGAGTAACTTTGCACCTTATAAGAGTCAATTTCCATCATATATACAACAATTAACATGTTAACATCATATACATCCAATTTGACATCCTTTTACCATTTATTAATGCCACTTTAATACAAGTTAATTTTGTTCCACATTTTGGCTCTAATCAACCATGTAAGTCACTTTCCACCATATTAGAGTCACTTTGCAACCTATAAGAGTCACTTCCCCATATATTGATACAATTAACATGTTAATATCATGTACATGCAATTAGACATCCTTTAACCACCTCTTGGTACCCCTTTCCTACAAGTCAATTTTGGGCCACATTTTGGCTCAAATCAATCATATAAGTGTCTTCTCACCATATTAGAGTCACTGTGCAACTTATAAGAGTCACTTGTCATTATATATTGGTACAATTAACATTAACATCATGTACATGCAATTAGAAATCCTTTTACAACCTCTCAGTGCCACATTCATAAATGTCAATTTTGGTCCACATTTTGGTTCTAATTTACCATGTAAGTCACTTTTCACCATATTAGAGTAACTTTGCAACTTGTAAGAGTCAATTTCCATCATATATACAACAATTAACATGTTAACATCATATACATCCAATTTGACATCCTTTTACCACCTATTAATGCCACTTTAATACAAGTTAATTTTGTTCCATATTTTGACTCTAATCAATCATGTAAGTGACTTCTCACCATATTAGAGTCACTCTGCACCTTATAAGAGTCAGTTGCCATCATATATTGGTACAATTAACATGTTAACGTCATGTACATGCAATTAGAAATCCTGTTACAACCTCTCAGTGCCACATTCATACAAGTCAATTTTGGTCCACATTTTGGTTCTAATTTACCATTTAAGTCACTTTTCACAATATTAGAGTCATTTTCCACCCTTTATGAGTCACTTTCCACCATATATTTGTACAATTAACATGTTCACATCATATATATTCGATTTGACATACTTTTACCACCTCTTAATTCCACTTTCATACAGGTCAATTTTGTTCCACATTTTGGTTTTAATCAACCATGTAAGTCACTTTTCACCATATTAGAGAAACTTTGCACCTTATAAGGGTCAATTTCCATCATATATACAACAATTAATATGTTAACATCATATACATCCAATTAGACATCCTTTTACCACCTATTAATGCCACTTTAATACAAGTTAATTTTGTTCCACATTTTGGCTCTAATCAACCATGTAAGTCACTTTCCACCATATTAGAGTCACTTTGCACCCTATAAGAGTCACTTCCCCATATATTGATACAATTAACATGTTAATATCATGTACATGCAATTAGACATCCTTTAACCACCTCTTGGTACCCCTTTCCTACAAGTCAATTTTGGGCCACATTTTGGCTCAAATCAATCATATAAGTGTCTTCTCACCATATTAGAGTCACTGTGCAACTTATAAGAGTCACTTGTCATTATATATTGGTACAATTAACATTAACATCATTTACATGCAATTAGAAATCCTTTTACATCCTCTCAGTGCCACATTCATACATGTCAATTTTGGTCCACATTTTGGTTCTAATTTACCATGTAAGTCACTTTTCACCATATTAGAGTCATTTTCCACCCTATATGAGTCACTTTCCACCATATATTTGTACAATTAACATGTTAACATCATATACATCCGATTTGACATACTTTTACCACCTCTTAATTCCACTTTCATACAGGTCAATTTTGTTCCACATTTTGGTTCTAATCAACCATGTAAGTCACTTTTCACCATATTAGAGTAACTTTGCACCTTATAAGAGTCAAATTCCATCATATATACAATAATTAACATGTTAACATCATATACATCCAATTTGACATCCTTTTACCACCTATTAATGCCACTTTAATACAACTTAATTTTGTTCCACATTTTGGCTCTAATCAACCATGTAAGTCACTTTCCACCATATTAGAGTCACTTTTCACCCTATAAGAGTCACTTGCCACCATATACTGATACAATTAACATGTTAACATCATGTACATGCAATTAGACATCCTTTAACCACCTCTTGGTACCCCTTTCCTACAAGTCAATTTTGGGCCACATTTTGACTCTAATCAATCATATAAGTGACTTCTCACCATATTAGAGTCACTCTGCACCTTATAAGAGTCAGTTGCCATCATATATTGGTACAATTAACATGTTAACATCATGTACATGCAATTAGAAATCCTTTTACAACCTCTCAGTGCCACATTCATACAAGTCAATTTTGGTCCACATTTTGGTTCTAATTTACCATGTAAGTCACTTTTCACCATATTAGAGTCATTTTCCACCCTATATGAGTCACTTTCCACCATATATTTGTACAATTAACATGTTAACATCATATACATCCGATTTGACATACTTTTACCACTTCTTAATTCCACTTTCATACAGGTCAATTTTGTTCCACATTTTGGTTTTAATCAACCATGTAAGTCACTTTTCACCATATTAGAGAAACTTTGCGCCTTATAAGGGTCAATTTCCATCATATATACAACAATTAACATGTTAACATCATATACATCCAATTTGACATCCTTTTACCACCTATTAATGCCACTTTAATACAAGTTAATTTTGTTCCACATTTTGGCTCTAATCAACCATGTAAGTCACTTTCCACCATATTAGAGTCACTTTGCACCCTATAAGAGTCACTTCCCCATATATTGATACAATTAACATGTTAATATCATGTACATGCAATTAGACATCCTTTAACCACCTCGTGGTACCCCTTTCCTACAAGTCAATTTTGGGCCACATTTTGGCTCAAATCAATCATATAAGTGTCTTCTCACCATATTAGAGTCACTGTGCAACTTATAAGAGTCACTTGTCATTATATATTGGTACAATTAACATTAACATCATGTACATGCAATTAGAAATCCTTTTACAACCTCTCAGTGCCACATTCATACATGTCAATTTTGGTCCACATTTTGGTCCTAATTTACCATGTACGTCACTTTTCACCATATTAGAGTCATTTTCCACCCTATATGAGTCACTTTCCACCATATATTTATAAAATTAACATGTTAACATCATATACATCCGATTTGACATACTTTTACCACCTCTTAATTCCACTTTCATACAGGTCAATTTTGTTCCATATTTTGGTTCTAATCAACCATGTAAGTCACTTTTCACCATATTAGAGTAACTTTGCACCTTATAAGAGTCAATTTCCATCATATATACAACAATTAACATGTTAACATCATATACATCCAATTTAACATCCTTTTACCACCTATTAATGCCACTTTACTACAAGTTAATTTTGTTCCACATTTTGGCTCTAATAAACCATGTAAGTCACTTTCCACCATATTAGAGTCACTTTGCACCCTATAAGAGTCACTTCCCACATCCTTTTACCATTTATTAATGCCACTTTAATACAAGTTAATTTTGTTCCACATTTTGGCTCTAATCAACCATGTAAGTCATTTTCCACCATATTAGAGTCACTTTGCACCCTATAAGAGTCACTTCCCCATATATCGATACAATTAACATGTTAATATCATGTACATGCAATTAGACATCCTTTAACCACATCTTGGTACCCCTTTCCTACAAGTCAATTTTGGGCCACATTTTGACTCTAATCAATCATGTAAGTGACTTCTCACCATATTAGAGTCACTCTGCACCTTATAAGAGTCAGTTGCCATCATATATTGGTACAATTAACATGTTAACATCATGTACATGCAATTAAAAATCCTTTTACAACCTCTCAGTGCCACATTCATACAAGTCAATTTTGGTCCACATTTTGGTTCTAATTTACCATGTAAGTTACTTTTCACCATATTAGAGTCATTTTCCACCCTATATGAGTCACTTTCCACCATATATTTGTACAATTAACATGTTAACATCATATACATCCGATTTGACATACTTTTACCACCTCTTAATTCCACTTTCATACAGGTCAATTTTGTTCCACATTTTGGTTCTAATCAACCATGTAAGTCACTTTTCACCATATTAGAGTAACTTTGCACCTTATAAGAGTCAAATTCCATCATATATACAATAATTAACATGTTAACATCATATACATCCAATTTGACATCCTTTTACCACCTATTAATGCCACTTTAATACAAGTTAATTTTGTTCCACATTTTGGCTCTAATCAACCATGTAAGTCATTTTCCACCATATTAGAGTCACTTTGCACCCTATAAGAGTCACTTGCCACCATATACTGATACAATTAACATGTTAACATCATGTACATGCAATTAGACATCCTTTAACCACCTCTTGGTACCCCTTTCCTACAAGTCAATTTTGGGCCACATTTTGACTCTAATCAATCATGTAAGTGACTTCTCACCATATTAGAGTCACTCTGCACCTTATAAGAGTCAGTTGCCATCATATATTGGTACAATTAACATGTTAACATCATGTACATGCAATTAGAAATCCTTTTACAACCTCTCAGTGCCACATTCATACAAGTCAATTTTGGTCCACATTTTGGTTTTAATTTACCATGTAAGTCACTTTTCACCATATTAGAGTCATTTTCCACCCTATATGAGTCACTTTCCACCATATATTTGTACAATTAACATGTTAACATCATATACATCCGATTTGACATACTTTTACCACTTCTTAATTCCACTTTCATACAGGTCAATTTTGTTCCACATTTTGGTTTTAATCAACCATGTAAGTCACTTTTCACAATATTAGAGAAACTTTGCGCCTTATAAGGGTCAATTTCCATCATATATACAACAATTAACATGTTAACATCATATACATCCAATTAGACATCCTTTTACCACCTATTAATGCCACTTTAATACAAGTTAATTTTGTTCCACATTTTGGCTCTAATCAACCATGTAAGTCACTTTCCACCATATTAGAGTCACTTTGCACCCTATAAGAGTCACTTCCCCATATATTGATACAATTAACATGTTAATATCATGTACATGCAATTAGACATCCTTTAACCACCTCTTGGTACCCCTTTCCTACAAGTCAATTTTGGGCCACATTTTGGCTCAAATCAATCATATAAGTGTCTTCTCACCATATTAGAGTCACTGTGCAACTTATAAGAGTCACTTGTCATTATATATTGGTACAATTAACATTAACATCATGTACATGCAATTAGAAATCCTTTTACAAGCTCTCAGTGCCACATTCATACATGTCAATTTTGGTCCACATTTTGGTTCTAATTTACCATGTAAGTCACTTTTCACCATATTAGAGTCATTTTCCACCCTATATGAGTCACTTTCCACCATATATTTATACAATTAACATGTTAACATCATATACATCCGATTTGACATACTTTTACCACCTCTTAATTCCACTTTCATACAGGTCAATTTTGTTCCATATTTTGGTTCTAATCAACCATGTAAGTCACTTTTCACCATATTAGAGTAACTTTGCACCTTATAAGAGTCAATTTCCATCATATATACAACAATTAAAATGTTAACATCATATACATCCAATTTGACATCCTTTTACCACCTATTAATGCCACTTTACTACAAGTTAATTTTGTTCCACATTTTGGCTCTAATAAACCATGTAAGTCACTTTCCACCATATTAGAGTCACTTTGCACCCTATAAGAGTCACTTCCCACATCCTTTTACCATTTATTAATGCCACTATAATACAAGTTAATTTTGTTCCACATTTTGGCTCTAATCAACCATGTAAGTCACTTTCCACCATATTAGAGTCACTTTGCACCCTATAAGAGTCACTTCCCCATATATCGATACAATTAACATGTTAATATCATGTACATGCAATTAGACATCCTTTAACCACCTCTTGGTACCCCTTTCCTACAAGTCAATTTTGGGCCACATTTTGACTCTAATCAATCATGTAAGTGACTTCTCACCATATTAGAGTCACTCTGCACCTTATAAGAGTCAGTTGCCATCATATATTGGTACAATTAACATGTTAACATCATGTACATGCAATTAGAAATCCTTTTACAACCTCTCAGTGCCACACTCATACAAGTCAATTTTGGTCCACATTTTGGTTCTAATTTACCATGTAAGTTACTTTTCACCATATTAGAGTCATTTTCCACCCTATATGAGTCACTTTCCACCATATATTTGTACAATTAACATGTCAACATCATATACATCCGATTTGACATACTTTTACCACCTCTTAATTCCACTTTCATACAGGTCAATTTTGTTCCACATTTTGGTTCTAATCAACCATGTAAGTCACTTTTCACCATATTAGAGTAACTTTGCACCTTATAAGAGTCAATTTCCATCATATATACAACAATTAACATGTTAACATCATATACATCCAATTTGACATCCTTTTACCACCTATTAATGCCACTTTAATACAAGTTAATTTTGTTCCACATTTTGGCTCTAATCAACCATGTAAGTCACTTTCCACCATATTAGAGTCACTTTGCACCCTATAAGAGTCACTTGCCACCATATACTGATACAATTAACATGTTAACATCATGTACATGCAATTAGACATCCTTTAACCACCTCTTGGTACCCCTTTCCTACAAGTCAATTTTGGGCCACATTTTGACTCTAATCAATCATGTAAGTGACTTCTCACCATATTAGAGTCACTCTGCACCTTATAAGAGTCAGTTCCCATCATATATTGGTACAATTAACATGTTAATATCATGTACATGCAATTAGAAATCCTTTTACAACCTCTCAGTGCCACATTCATACAAGTCAATTTTGGTCCACATTTTGGTTTTAATTTACCATGTAAGTCACCTTTCACCATATTAGAGTCATTTTCCACCCTATATGAGTCACTTTCCACCATATATATGTACAATTAACATGTTAACATCATATACATCCGATTTGACATACTTTTACCACTTCTTAATTCCACTTTCATACAGGTCAATTTTGTTCCACATTTTGGTTTTAATCAACCATGTAAGTCACTTTTCACAATATTAGAGAAACTTTGCGCCTTATAAGGGTCAATTTTCATCATATATACAACAATTAACATGTTAACATCATATACATCCAATTAGACATCCTTTTACCACCTATTAATGCCACTTTAATACAAGTTAATTTTGTTCCACATTTTGGCTCTAATCAACCATGTAAGTCATTTTCCACCATATTAGAGTCACTTTGCACCCTATAAGAGTCACTTCCCCATATATTGATACAATTAACATGTTAATATCATGTACATGCAATTAGACATCCTTTAACCACCTCGTGGTACCCCTTTCCTACAAGTCAATTTTGGGCCACATTTTGGCTCAAATCAATCATATAAGTGTCTTCTCACCATATTAGAGTCACTGTGCAACTTATAAGAGTCACTTGTCATTATATATTGGTACAATTAACATTAACATCATGTACATGCAATTAGAAATCCTTTTACAACCTCTCAGTGCCACATTCATACATGTCAATTTTGGTCCACATTTTGGTCCTAATTTACCATGTACGTCACTTTTCACCATATTAGAGTCATTTTCCACCCTATATGAGTCACTTTCCACCATATATTTATAAAATTAACATGTTAACATCATATACATCCGATTTGACATACTTTTACCACCTCTTAATTCCACTTTCATACAGGTCAATTTTGTTCCATATTTTGGTTCTAATCAACCATGTAAGTCACTTTTCACCATATTAGAGTAACTTTGCACCTTATAAGAGTCAATTTCCATCATATATACAACAATTAACATGTTAACATCATATACATCCAATTTAACATCCTTTTACCACCTATTAATGCCACTTTACTACAAGTTAATTTTGTTCCACATTTTGGCTCTAATAAACCATGTAAGTCACTTTCCACCATATTAGAGTCACTTTGCACCCTATAAGAGTCACTTCCCACATCCTTTTACCATTTATTAATGCCACTTTAATACAAGTTAATTTTGTTCCACATTTTGGCTCTAATCAACCATGTAAGTCATTTTCCACCATATTAGAGTCACTTTGCACCCTATAAGAGTCACTTCCCCATATATCGATACAATTAACATGTTAATATCATGTACATGCAATTAGACATCCTTTAACCACATCTTGGTACCCCTTTCCTACAAGTCAATTTTGGGCCACATTTTGACTCTAATCAATCATGTAAGTGACTTCTCACCATATTAGAGTCACTCTGCACCTTATAAGAGTCAGTTGCCATCATATATTGGTACAATTAACATGTTAA
Source organism: Apium graveolens (assembly GCF_009905375.1). Taxonomy (NCBI): domain Eukaryota; kingdom Viridiplantae; phylum Streptophyta; class Magnoliopsida; order Apiales; family Apiaceae; genus Apium; species Apium graveolens. Next base: position 189,240 of record NW_027420393.1, read on the forward strand.
CATCATGTACATGCAATTAAAAATCCTTTTACAACCTCTCAGTGCCACATTCATACAAGTCAATTTTGGTCCACATTTTGGTTCTAATTTACCATGTAAGTTACTTTTCACCATATTAGAGTCATTTTCCACCCTATATGAGTCACTTTCCACCATATATTTGTACAATTAACATGTTAACATCATATACATCCGATTTGACATACTTTTACCACCTCTTAATTCCACTTTCATACAGGTCAATTTTGTTCCACATTTTGGTTCTAATCAACCATGTAAGTCACTTTTCACCATATTAGAGTAACTTTGCACCTTATAAGAGTCAAATTCCATCATATATACAATAATTAACATGTTAACATCATATACATCCAATTTGACATCCTTTTACCACCTATTAATGCCACTTTAATACAAGTTAATTTTGTTCCACATTTTGGCTCTAATCAACCATGTAAGTCATTTTCCACCATATTAGAGTCACTTTGCACCCTATAAGAGTCACTTGCCACCATATACTGATACAATTAACATGTTAACATCATGTACATGCAATTAGACATCCTTTAACCACCTCTTGGTACCCCTTTCCTACAAGTCAATTTTGGGCCACATTTTGACTCTAATCAATCATGTAAGTGACTTCTCACCATATTAGAGTCACTCTGCACCTTATAAGAGTCAGTTGCCATCATATATTGGTACAATTAACATGTTAACATCATGTACATGCAATTAGAAATCCTTTTACAACCTCTCAGTGCCACATTCATACAAGTCAATTTTGGTCCACATTTTGGTTTTAATTTACCATGTAAGTCACTTTTCACCATATTAGAGTCATTTTCCACCCTATATGAGTCACTTTCCACCATATATTTGTACAATTAACATGTTAACATCATATACATCCGATTTGACATACTTTTACCACTTCTTAATTCCACTTTCATACAGGTCAATTTTGTTCCACATTTTGGTTTTAATCAACCATGTAAGTCACTTTTCACAATATTAGAGAAACTTTGCGCCTTATAAGGGTCAATTTCCATCATATATACAACAATTAACATGTTAACATCATATACATCCAATTAGACATCCTTTTACCACCTATTAATGCCACTTTAATACAAGTTAATTTTGTTCCACATTTTGGCTCTAATCAACCATGTAAGTCACTTTCCACCATATTAGAGTCACTTTGCACCCTATAAGAGTCACTTCCCCATATATTGATACAATTAACATGTTAATATCATGTACATGCAATTAGACATCCTTTAACCACCTCTTGGTACCCCTTTCCTACAAGTCAATTTTGGGCCACATTTTGGCTCAAATCAATCATATAAGTGTCTTCTCACCATATTAGAGTCACTGTGCAACTTATAAGAGTCACTTGTCATTATATATTGGTACAATTAACATTAACATCATGTACATGCAATTAGAAATCCTTTTACAAGCTCTCAGTGCCACATTCATACATGTCAATTTTGGTCCACATTTTGGTTCTAATTTACCATGTAAGTCACTTTTCACCATATTAGAGTCATTTTCCACCCTATATGAGTCACTTTCCACCATATATTTATACAATTAACATGTTAACATCATATACATCCGATTTGACATACTTTTACCACCTCTTAATTCCACTTTCATACAGGTCAATTTTGTTCCATATTTTGGTTCTAATCAACCATGTAAGTCACTTTTCACCATATTAGAGTAACTTTGCACCTTATAAGAGTCAATTTCCATCATATATACAACAATTAAAATGTTAACATCATATACATCCAATTTGACATCCTTTTACCACCTATTAATGCCACTTTACTACAAGTTAATTTTGTTCCACATTTTGGCTCTAATAAACCATGTAAGTCACTTTCCACCATATTAGAGTCACTTTGCACCCTATAAGAGTCACTTCCCACATCCTTTTACCATTTATTAATGCCACTATAATACAAGTTAATTTTGTTCCACATTTTGGCTCTAATCAACCATGTAAGTCACTTTCCACCATATTAGAGTCACTTTGCACCCTATAAGAGTCACTTCCCCATATATCGATACAATTAACATGTTAATATCATGTACATGCAATTAGACATCCTTTAACCACCTCTTGGTACCCCTTTCCTACAAGTCAATTTTGGGCCACATTTTGACTCTAATCAATCATGTAAGTGACTTCTCACCATATTAGAGTCACTCTGCACCTTATAAGAGTCAGTTGCCATCATATATTGGTACAATTAACATGTTAACATCATGTACATGCAATTAGAAATCCTTTTACAACCTCTCAGTGCCACACTCATACAAGTCAATTTTGGTCCACATTTTGGTTCTAATTTACCATGTAAGTTACTTTTCACCATATTAGAGTCATTTTCCACCCTATATGAGTCACTTTCCACCATATATTTGTACAATTAACATGTCAACATCATATACATCCGATTTGACATACTTTTACCACCTCTTAATTCCACTTTCATACAGGTCAATTTTGTTCCACATTTTGGTTCTAATCAACCATGTAAGTCACTTTTCACCATATTAGAGTAACTTTGCACCTTATAAGAGTCAATTTCCATCATATATACAACAATTAACATGTTAACATCATATACATCCAATTTGACATCCTTTTACCACCTATTAATGCCACTTTAATACAAGTTAATTTTGTTCCACATTTTGGCTCTAATCAACCATGTAAGTCACTTTCCACCATATTAGAGTCACTTTGCACCCTATAAGAGTCACTTGCCACCATATACTGATACAATTAACATGTTAACATCATGTACATGCAATTAGACATCCTTTAACCACCTCTTGGTACCCCTTTCCTACAAGTCAATTTTGGGCCACATTTTGACTCTAATCAATCATGTAAGTGACTTCTCACCATATTAGAGTCACTCTGCACCTTATAAGAGTCAGTTCCCATCATATATTGGTACAATTAACATGTTAATATCATGTACATGCAATTAGAAATCCTTTTACAACCTCTCAGTGCCACATTCATACAAGTCAATTTTGGTCCACATTTTGGTTTTAATTTACCATGTAAGTCACCTTTCACCATATTAGAGTCATTTTCCACCCTATATGAGTCACTTTCCACCATATATATGTACAATTAACATGTTAACATCATATACATCCGATTTGACATACTTTTACCACTTCTTAATTCCACTTTCATACAGGTCAATTTTGTTCCACATTTTGGTTTTAATCAACCATGTAAGTCACTTTTCACAATATTAGAGAAACTTTGCGCCTTATAAGGGTCAATTTTCATCATATATACAACAATTAACATGTTAACATCATATACATCCAATTAGACATCCTTTTACCACCTATTAATGCCACTTTAATACAAGTTAATTTTGTTCCACATTTTGGCTCTAATCAACCATGTAAGTCACTTTCCACCATATTAGAGTCACTTTGCACCCTATAAGAGTCACTTCCCCATATATTGATACAATTAACATGTTAATATCATGTACATGCAATTAGACATCCTTCAACCACGTCTTGGTACCCCTTTCCTACAAGTCAATTTTGGGCCACATTTTGGCTCAAATCAATCATATAAGTGTCTTCTCACCATATTAGAGTCACTGTGCAACTTATAAGAGTCACTTGTCATTATATATTGGTACAATTAACATTAACATCATGTACATGCAATTAGAAATCCTTTTACAACCTCTCAGTGCCACATTCATACATGTCAATTTTGGTCCACATTTTGGTTCTAATTTACCATGTAAGTCACTTTTCACCATATTAGAGTCATTTTCCACCCTATATGAGTCACTTTCCACCATATATTTATACAATTAACATGTTAACATCATATACATCCGATTTGACATACTTTTACCACCTCTTAATTCCACTTTCATACAGGTCAATTTTGTTCCATATTTTGGTTCTAATCAACCATGTAAGTCACTTTTCACCATATTAGAGTAACTTTGCACCTTATAAGAGTCAATTTCCATCATATATACAACAATTAACATGTTAACATCATATACATCCAATTTGACATCCTTTTACCACCTATTAATGCCACTTTACTACAAGTTAATTTTGTTCCACATTTTGGCTCTAATAAACCATGTAAGTCACTTTCCACCATATTAGAGTCACTTTGCACCCTATAAGAGTCACTTCCCACATCCTTTTACCATTTATTAATGCCACTTTAATACAAGTTAATTTTGTTCCACATTTTGGCTCTAATCAACCATGTAAGTCACTTTCCACCATATTAGAGTCACTTTGCACCCTATAAGAGTCACTTCCCCATATATCGATACAATTAACATGTTAATATCATGTACATGCAATTAGACATCCTTTAACCACCTCTTGGTACCCCTTTCCTACAAGTCAATTTTGGGCCACATTTTGACTCTAATCAATCATGTAAGTGACTTCTCACCATATTAGAGTCACTCTGCACCTTATAAGAGTCAGTTGCCATCATATATTGGTACAATTAACATGTTAACATCATGTACATGCAATTAGAAATCCTTTTACAACCTCTCAGTGCCACATTCATACAAGTCAATTTTGGTCCACATTTTGGTTCTAATTTACCATGTAAGTTACTTTTCACCATATTAGAGTCATTTTCCACCCTATATGAGTCACTTTCCACCATATATTTGTACAATTAACATGTTAACATCATATACATCCGATTTGACATACTTTTTACCACCTCTTAATTCCACTTTCATACAGGTCAATTTTGTTCCACATTTTGGTTCTAATCAACCATGTAAGTCACTTTTCACCATATTAGAGTAACTTTGCACCTTATAAGAGTCAATTTCCATCATATATACAACAATTAACATGTTAACATCATATACATCCAATTTGACATCCTTTTACCATTTATTAATGCCACTTTAATACAAGTTAATTTTGTTCCACATTTTGGCTCTAATCAACCATGTAAGTCACTTTCCACCATATTAGAGTCACTTTGCACCCTATAAGAGTCACTTCCTCATATATTGATACAATTAACATGTTAATATCATGTACATGCAATTAGACATCCTTTAACCACCTCTTGGTACCCCTTTCCTACAAGTCAATTTTGGGCCACATTTTGGCTCAAATCAATCATATAAGTGTCTTCTCACCATATTAGAGTCACTGTGCAACTTATAAGAGTCACTTGTCATTATATATTTGTACAATTAACATTAACATCATGTACATGCAATTAGAAATCCTTTTACAACCTCTCAGTGCCACATTCATACATGTCAATTTTGGTCCACATTTTGGTTCTAATTTGCCATGTAAGTCACTTTTCACCATATTAGAGTCATTTTCCACCCTATATGAGTCACTTTCCACCATATATTTGTACAATTAACATGTTAATATCATATACATCCGATTTGACATACTTTTACCACCTCTTAATTCCACTTTCATACAGGTCAATTTTGTTCCACATTTTGGTTCTAATCAACCATGTAAGCCACTTTTCACCATATTAGAGTCACTTTGCACCCTATAAGAGTCACTTGCCACCATATACTGATACAATTAACATGTTAACATCATGTACATGCAATTAGACATCCTTTAACCACCTCTTGGTACCCCTTTCCTACAAGTCAATTTTGGGCCACATTTTGACTCTAATCAATCATGTAAGTGACTTCTCACCATATTAGAGTCACTCTGCACCTTATAAGAGTCAGTTGCCATCATATATTGGTACAATTAACATGTTAACATCATGTACATGCAATTAGAAATCCTTTTACAACCTCTCAGTGCCACATTCATACAAGTCAATTTTGGTCCATATTTTGGTTCTAATTTACCATGTAAGTCACTTTTCACCATATTAGAGTCATTTTCCACCATATATGAGTCACTTTCCACCATATATTTGTACAATTAACATGTTAACATCATATACATCCGATTTGACATACTTTTACCACCTCTTAATTCCACTTTCATACAGGTCAATTTTGTTCCACATTTTGGTTCTAATCAACCATGTAAGTCACTTTTCACCATATTAGAGTAACTTTGCACCTTATAAGAGTCAATTTCCATCATATATACAACAATTAACATGTTAACATCATATACATCCAATTTGACATCCTTTTACCATTTATTAATGCCACTTTAATACAAGTTAATTTTGTTTCACATTTTGGCTCTAATCAACCATGTAAGTCACTTTCCACCATATTAGAGTCACTTTGCACCCTATAAGAGTCACTTCCCATATATTGATACAATTAACATGTTAATATCATGTACATGCAATTAGACATCCTTTAACCACCTCTTGGTACCCCTTTCCTACAAGTCAATTTTGGGCCACATTTTGGCTCAAATCAATCATATAAGTGTCTTCTCACCATATTAGAGTCACTGTGCAACTTATAAGAGTCACTTGTCATTATATATTGGTACAATTAACATTAACATCATGTACATGCAATTAGAAATCCTTTTACAACCTCTCAGTGCCACATTCATACATGTCAATTTTGGTCCACATTTTGGTTCTAATTTACCATGTAAGTCACTTTTCACCATATTAGAGTAACTTTGCAACTTATAAGAGATTTCGATCATATATACAACAATTAACATGTTAACATCATATACATCCAATTTGACATCCTTTTACCACCTATTAATGCCACTTTAATACAAGTTAATTTTGTTCCATATTTTGGCTCTAATCAACCATGTAAGTCACTTTCCACCATATTAGAGTCACTTTGCACCCTATAAGAGTCACTTGCCACCATATACTGATACAATTAACATGTTAACATCATGTACATGCAATTAGACATCCTTTAACCACTTCTTGGTACCCCTTTCCTACAAGTCAATTTTGGGCCACATTTTGACTCTAATCAATCATGTAAGTGACTTCTCACCATATTAGAGTCACTCTGCACCTTATAAGAGTCAGTTGCCATCATATATTGGTACAATTAACATGTTAACATCATGTACATGCAATTAGAAATCCTTTTACAACCTCTCAGTGCCACATTCATACAAGTCAATTTTGGTCCATATTTTGGTTCTAATTTACCATGTAAGTTACTTTTCACCATATTAGAGTCATTTTCCACCCTATATGAGTCACTTTCCACCATATATTTGTACAATTAACATGTTAACATCATATACATCCGATTTGACATACTTTTACCACCTCTTAATTCCACTTTCATACAGGTCAATTTTGTTCCACATTTTGGTTCTAATCAACCATGTAAGTCACTTTTCACCATATTAGAGTAACTTTGCACCTTATAAGAGTCAATTTCCATCATATATACAACAATTAACATGTTAACATCATATACATCCAATTTGACATCCTTTTACCATTTATTAATGCCACTTTAATACAAGTTAATTTTGTTCCACATTTTGGCTCTAATCAACCATGTAAGTCACTTTCCACCATATTAGAGTCACTTTGCACCCTATAAGAGTCACTTCCCCATATATTGATACAATTAACATGTTAATATCATGTACATGCAATTAGACATCCTTTAACCATCTCTTGGTACCCCTTTCCTACAAGTCAATTTTGGGCCACATTTTGGCTCTAATCAATCATGTAAGTGACTTCTCACCATATTAGAGTCACTCTGCACCTTATAAGAGTCAGTTGCCATCATATATTGGTACAATTAACATGTTAACATCATGTACATGCAATTAGACATCCTTTAACCACCTCTTGGTACCCCTTTCCTACAAGTCAATTTTGGTCCACATTTTGGTTCTAATTTGCCATGTAAGTCACTTTTCACCATATTAGAGTCATTTTCCACCCTATATGAGTCACTTTCCACCATATATTTGTACAATTAACATGTTAATATCATATACATCCGATTTGACATACTTTTACCACCTCTTAATTGCACTTTATACAGGTCAATTTTGTTCCACATTTTGGTTCTAATCAACCATGTAAGTCACTTTTCACCATATTAGAGTAACTTTGCACCTTATAAGAGTCAATTTCCATCATATATACAATAATTAACATGTTAACATCATATACATCCAATTTTACATCCTTTTACCACCTATTAATGCCACTTTAATACAAGTTAATTTTGTTCCACATTTTCGCTCTAATCAACAATGTAAGTCACTTTCCACCATATTAGAGTCACTTTGCACCCTATAAGAGTCACTTCCCACCATATACTGATACAATTAACATGTTAACATCATGTACATGCAATTAGACATCCTTTAACCACCTCTTGGTACCCCTTTCCTACAAGTCAATTTTGGGCCACATTTTGACTCTAATCAATCATGTAAGTGACTTCTCACCATATTAGAGTCACTCTGCACCTTATAAGAGTCAGTTGCCATCATATATTGGTACAATTAACATGTTAACATCATGTACATGCAATTAGAAATCCTTTTACAACCTCTCAGTGCCACATTCATACAAGTCAATTTTGCTCCATATTTTGGTTCTAATTTACCATGTAAGTTACTTTTCACCATATTAGAGTCATTTTCCACCCTATATGAGTCACTTTCCATCATATATTTGTACAATTAACATGTTAACATCATATACATCCGATTTGACATACTTTTACCACCTCTTAATTCCACTTTCATACAGGTCAATTTTGTTCCACATTTTGGTTCTAATCAACCATGTAAGTCACTTTTCACCATATTAGAGTAACTTTGCACCTTATAAGAGTCAATTTCCATCATATATACAACAATTAACATGTTAACATCATATACATCCAATTTGACATCCTTTTACCATTTATTAATGCCACTTTAATACAAGTTAATTTTGTTCCACATTTTGGCTCTAATCAACCATGTAAGTCACTTTCCACCATATTAGAGTCACTTTGCACCCTATAAGAGTCACTTCCCCATATATTGATACAATTAACATGTTAATATCATGTACATGCAATTAGACATCCTTTAACCACTTCTTGGTACCCCTTTCCTACAAGTCAATTTTGGGCCACATTTTGGCTCAAATCAATCATATAAGTGTCTTCTCACCATATTAGAGTCACTGTGCAACTTATAAGAGTCACTTGTCATTATATATTGGTACAATTAACATTAACATCATGTACATGCAATTAGAAATCCTTTTACAACCTCTCAGTGCCACATTCATACATGTCAATTTTGGTCCACATTTTGGTTCTAATTTACCATGTAAGTCACTTTTCACCATATTAGAGTAACTTTGCAACTTATAAGAGTCAATTTCCATCATATATACAACAATTAACATGTTAACATCATATACATCCAATTTGACATCCTTTTACCACCTATTAATGCCACTTTAATACAAGTTAATTTTGTTCCACATTTTGGCTCTAATCAACCATGTAAGTCACTTTCCACCATATTAGAGTCACTTTGCACCCTATAAGAGTCACTTGCCACCATATACTGATACAATTAACATGTTAACATCATGTACATGCAATTAGACATCCTTTAACCACCTCTTGGTACCCCTTTCCTACAAGTCAATTTTGGGCCACATTTTGACTCTAATCAATCATGTAAGTGACTTCTCACCATATTAGAGTCACTCTGCACCTTATAAGAGTCAGTTGCCATCATATATTGGTACAATTAACATGTTAACATCATGTACATGCAATTAGAAATCCTGTTACAACCTCTCAGTGCCACATTCATACAAGTCAATTTTGGTCCACATTTTGGTTCTAATTTACCATTTAAGTCACTTTTCACAATATTAGAGTCATTTTCCACCCTATATGAGTCACTTTACACCATATATTTGTACAATTAACATGTTAACATCACATATATTCGATTTGACATACTTTTACCACCTCTTAATTCCACTTTCATACAGGTCAATTTTGTTCCACATTTTGGTTTTAATCAACCATGTAAGTCACTTTTCACCATATTAGAGAAACTTTGCACCTTATAAGGGTCAATTTCCATCATATATACAACAATTAATATGTTAACATCATATACATCCAATTTGACATTCTTTTACCACCTATTAATGCCACTTTAATACAAGTTAATTTTGTTCCACATTTTGGCTCTAATCAACCATGTAAGTCACTTTCCACCATATTAGAGTCACTTTGCACCCTATAAGAGTCACTTCCCACCATATACTGATACAATTAACATGTTAACATCATGTACAAGCAATTAGACATCCTTTAACCACCTCTTGGTACCCCTTTCCTACAAGTCAATTTTGGGCCACATTTTGACTCTAATCAATCATGTAAGTGACTTCTCACCATATTAGAGTCACTCTGCACCTTATAAGAGTCAGTTGCCATCATATATTGGTACAATTAACATGTTAACATCATGTACATGCAATTAGAAATCCTTTTACAACCTCTTAGTGCCACATTCATACAAGTCAATTTTGGTCCATATTTTGGTTCTAATTTACCATGTAAGTTACTTTTCACCATATTAGAGTCATTTTCCACCCTATATGAGTCACTTTCCACCATATATTTGTACAATTAACATGTTAACATCATATACATCCGATTTGACATACTTTTACCACCTCTTAATTCCACTTTCATACAGGTCAATTTTGTTCCACATTTTGGTTCTAATCAACCATGTAAGTCACTTTTCACCATATTAGAGTAACTTTGCACCTTATAAGAGTCAATTTCCATCATATATACAACAATTAACATGTTAACATCATATACATCCAATTTGACATCCTATTACCATTTATTAATGCCACTTTAATACAAGTTAATTTTGTTCCACATTTTGGCTCTAATCAACCATGTAAGTCACTTTCCACCATATTAGAGTCACTTTGCACCCTATAAGAGTCACTTCCCCATATATTGATACAATTAACATGTTAATATCATGTACATGCAATTAGACATCCTTTAACCACCTCTTGGTACCCCTTTCCTACAAGTCAATTTTGGGCCACATTTTGGCTCAAATCAATCATATAAGTGTCTTCTCACCATATTAGAGTCACTGTGCAACTTATAAGAGTCACTTGTCATTATATATTTGTACAATTAACATTAACATCATGTACATGCAATTAGAAATCCTTTTACAACCTCTCAGTGCCACATTCATACATGTCAATTTTGGTCCACATTTTGGTTCTAATTTACCATGTAAGTCACTTTTCACCATATTAGAGTCATTTTCCACCCTATATGAGTCACTTTCCACCATATATTTGTACAATTAACATGTTAACATCATATACATCCGATTTGACATACTTTTACCACCTCTTAATTCCACTTTCATACAGGTCAATTTTGTTCCACATTTTGGTTCTAATCAACCATGTAAGTCACTTTTCACCATATTAGAGTAACTTTGCACCTTATAAGAGTCAATTTCCATCATATATACAACAATTAACATGTTAACATCATATATATCCAATTTGACATCCTTTTACCACCTATTAATGCCACTTTAATACAAGTTAATTTTGTTCCACATTTTGGCTCTAATCAACCATGTAAGTCACTTTCCATTATTAGAGAGTCACTTTGCACCCTATAAGAGTCACTTGCCACCATATACTGATACAATTAACATGTTAACATCATGTACATGCAATTAGGCATCCTTTAACCACCTCTTGGTACCCCTTTCCTACAAGTCAATTTTGGGCCACATTTTGACTCTAATCAATCATGTAAGTGACTTCTCACCATATTAGAGTCACTCTGCACCTTATAAGAGTCAGTTGCCATCATATATTGGTACAATTAACATGTTAACATCATGTACATGCAATTAGAAATCCTTTTACAACCTCTCAGTGCCACATTCATACAAGTCAATTTTGGTCCACATTTTGGTTCTAATTTACCATGTAAGTCACTTTTCACCATATTAGAGTCATTTTCCACCCTATATGAGTCACTTTCCACCATATATTTGTACAATTAACATGTTAACATCATATACATCCGATTTGACATACTTTTACCACCTCTTAATTCCACTTTCATACAATTCAATTTTGTTCCACATTTTGGTTCTAATCCACCATGTAAGTCACTTTTCACCATATTAGAGTAACTTTGCCTATTTTCTTCCAAAAAATAGATTCAGAATTAAAATGAGGAATGCCAAATATGAAAATAAGAGCTTATGTTCGTAAAATTTGTGAAAAATGTCGACTAATCCGTAGGCGGGGACGTATTATAGTAATATTTTCCAACCCAAGATATAAACAAAGACAAGGATAATCAGACTTGTTAAAACACCAAATGTAAAAGTAAAAAGGGATTATAAGAGTCAATTTCCATCATATATACAACAATTAATATGTTAACATCATATACATCCAATTTGACATTCTTTTACCACCTATTAATGCCACTTTAATACAAGTTAATTTTGTTCCACATTTTGGCTCTAATCAACCATGTAAGTCACTTTCCACCATATTAGAGTCACTTTGCACCCTATAAGAGTCACTTGCCACCATATACTGATACAATTAACATGTTAACATCATGTACATGCAATTAGACATCCTTTAACCACCTCTTGGTACCCCTTTCCTACAAGTCAATTTTGGGCCACATTTTGACTCTAATCAATCATGTAAGTGACTTCTCACCATATTAGAGTCACTCTGCACCTTATAAGAGTCAGTTGCCATCATATATTGGTACAATTAACATGTTAACATCATGTACATGCAATTAGAAATCCTTTTACAACCTCTCAGTGCCACATTCATACAAGTCAATTTTGGTCCACATTTTGGTTCTAATTTACCATGTAAGTCACTTTTCACCATATTAGAGTCATTTTCCACCCTATATGAGTCACTTTCCACCATATATTTGTACAATTAACATGTTAACATCATATACATCCGATTTGACATACTTTTACCACCTCTTAATTCCACTTTCATACAGGTCAATTTTGTTCCACATTTTGGTTCTAATCAACCATGTAAGTCACTTTTCACCATATTAGAGTAACTTTGCACCTTATAAGAGTCAATTTCCATCATATATACAACAATTAACATGTTAACATCATATATATCCAATTTGACATCCTTTTACCACCTATTAATGCCACTTTAATACAAGTTAATTTTGTTCCACATTTTGGCTCTAATCAACCATGTAAGTCACTTTCCATTATTAGAGAGTCACTTTGCACCCTATAAGAGTCACTTGCCACCATATACTGATACAATTAACATGTTAACATCATGTACATGCAATTAGGCATCCTTTAACCACCTCTTGGTACCCCTTTCCTACAAGTCAATTTTGGGCCACATTTTGACTCTAATCAATCATGTAAGTGACTTCTCACCATATTAGAGTCACTCTGCACCTTATAAGAGTCAGTTGCCATCATATATTGGTACAATTAACATGTTAACATCATGTACATGCAATTAGAAATCCTTTTACAACCTCTGAGTGCCACATTCATACAAGTCAATTTTGGTCCACATTTTGGTTCTAATTTACCATGTAAGTCACTTTTCACCATATTAGAGTCATTTTCCACCCTATATGAGTCACTTTCCACCATATATTTGTACAATTAACATGTTAACATCATATACATCCGATTTGACATACTTTTACCACCTCTTAATTCCACTTTCATACAATTCAATTTTGTTCCACATTTTGGTTCTAATCCACCATGTAAGTCACTTTTCACCATATTAGAGTAACTTTGCCTATTTTCTTCCAAAAAATAGATTCAGAATTAAAATGAGGAATGCCAAATATGAAAATAAGAGCTTCTGTTCGTAAAATTTGTGAAAAATGTCGACTAATCCGTAGGCGGGGACGTATTATAGTAATTTGTTCCAACCCAAGATATAAACAAAGACAAGGATAATCAGACTTGTTAAAACACCAAATGTAAAAGTAAAAAGGGATTATAAGAGTCAATTTCCATCATATATACAACAATTAATATGTTAACATCATATACATCCAATTTGACATTCTTTTACCACCTATTAATGCCACTTTAATACAAGTTAATTTTGTTCCACATTTTGGCTCTAATCAACCATGTAAGTCACTTTCCACCATATTAGAGTCACTTTGCACCCTATAAGAGTCACTTGCCACCATATACTGATACAATTAACATGTTAACATCATGTACATGCAATTAGACATCCTTTAACCACCTCTTGGTACCCCTTTCCTACAAGTCAATTTTGGGCCACATTTTGACTCTAATCAATCATGTAAGTGACTTCTCACCATATTAGAGTCACTCTGCACCTTATAAGAGTCAGTTGCCATCATATATTGGTACAATTAACATGTTAACATCATGTACATGCAATTAGAAATCCTTTTACAACCTCTCAGTGCCACATTCATACAAGTCAATTTTGGTCCACATTTTGGTTCTAATTTACCATGTAAGTCACTTTTCACCATATTAGAGTCATTTTCCACCCTATATGAGTCACTTTCCACCATATATTTGTACAATTAACATGTTAACATCATATACATCCGATTTGACATACTTTTATCACTTCTTAATTCCACTTTCATACAGGTCAATTTTGTTCCACATTTTGGTTTTAATCAACCATGTAAGTCACTTTTCACCATATTAGAGAAACTTTGCACCTTATAAGTGTCAATTTCCATCATATATACAACAATTAACATGTTAACATCATATACATCCAATTTGACATCCTTTTACCACCTATTAATGCCACTTTAATACAAGTTAATTTTGTTCCACATTTTGGCTCTAATCAACCATGTAAGTCACTTTCCACCATATTAGAGTCACTTTGCACCCTATAAGAGTCACTTCCCCATATATTGATACAATTAACATGTTAATATCATGTACATGCAATTAGACATCCTTTAACCACCTCTTAGTACCCCTTTCCTACAAGTCAATTTTGGGCCACATTTTGGCTCAAATCAATCATATAAGTGTCTTCTCACCATATTAGAGTCACTGTGCAACTTATAAGAGTCACTTGTCATTATATATTGGTACAATTAACATTAACATCATGTACATGCAATTAGAAATCCTTTTACAACCTCTCAGTGCCACATTCATACATGTCAATTTTGGTCCACATTTTGGTTCTAATTTACCATGTAAGTCACTTTTCACCATATTAGAGTCATTTTCCACCCTATATGAGTCACTTTCCACCATATATTTATACAATTAACATGTTAACATCATATACATCCGATTTGACATACTTTTACCACCTCTTAATTCCACTTTCATACAGGTCAATTTTGTTCCATATTTTGGTTCTAATCAACCATGTAAGTCACTTTTCACCATATTAGAGTAACTTTGCACCTTATAAGAGTCAATTTCCATCATATATACACCAATTAACATGTTAACACAATATACATCCAATTTGACATCCTTTTACCACCTATTAATGCCACTTTACTACAAGTTAATTTTGTTCCACATTTTGGCTCTAATAAACCATGTAAGTCACTTTCCACCATATTAGAGTCACTTTGCACCCTATAAGAGTCACTTCCCACATCCTTTTACCATTTATTAATGCCACTTTAATACAAGTTAATTTTGTTCCACATTTTGGCTCTAATCAACCATGTAAGTCACTTTCCACCATATTAGAGTCACTTTGCACCCTATAAGAGTCACTTCCCCATATATCGATACAATTAACATGTTAATATCATGTACATGCAATTAAACATCCTTTAACCACCTCTTGGTACCCCTTTCCTACAAGTCAATTTTGGGCCACATTTTGACTCTAATCAATCATGTAAGTGACTTCTCACCATATTAGAGTCACTCTGCACCTTATAAGAGTCAGTTGCCATCATATATTGGTACAATTAACATGTTAACATCATGTACATGCAATTAGAAATCATTTTACAACCTCTCAGTGCCACATTCATACAAGTCAATTTTGGTCCACATTTTGGTTCTAATTTACGATGTAAGTTACTTTTCACCATATTAGAGTCATTTTCCACCCTATATGAGTCACTTTCCACCATATATTTGTACAATTAACATGTTAACATCATATACATCCGATTTGACATACTTTTACCACCTCTTAATTCCACTTTCATACAGGTCAATTTTGTTCCACATTTTGGTTCTAATCAACCATGTAAGTCACTTTTCACCATATTAGAGTAACTTTGCACCTTATAAGAGTCAATTTCCATCATATATACAACAATTAACATGTTAACATGATATACATCCAATTTGACATCCTTTTACCATTTATTAATGCCACTTTAATACAAGTTAATTTTGTTCCACATTTTGGCTCTAATCAACCATGTAAGTCACTTTCCACCATATTAGAGTCACTTTGCACCCTATAAGAGTCACTTCCTCATATATTGATACAATTAACATGTTAATATCATGTACATGCAATTAGACATCCTTTAACCACCTCTTAGTACCCCTTTCCTACAAGTCAATTTTGGGCCACATTTTGGCTCAAATCAATCATATAAGTGTCTTCTCACCATATTAGAGTCACTCTGCACCTTATAAGAGTTAGTTGCCATCATATATTGGTACAATTAACATGTTAACATCATGTACATGCAATTAGAAATCATTTTAAAACCTCTCAGTGCCACAATCATACAAGTCAATTTTGGTCTACATTTTGATTCTAATTTACCATGTAAGTTACTTTTCACCATATTAGAGTCATTTTCCACCCTATATGAGTCACTTTCCACCATATATTTGTACAATTAACATGTTAACATCATATACATCCGATTTGACATACTTTTACCACCTCTTAATTCCACTTTCATACAGGTCAATTTTGTTCCACATTTTGGTTCTAATCAACCATGTAAGTCACTTTTCACCATATTAGAGTAACTTTGCACCTTATAAGAGTCAATTTCCATCATATATACAACAATTAACATGTTAACATGATATACATCCAATTTGACATCCTTTTACCATTTATTAATGCCACTTTAATACAAGTTAATTTTGTTCCACATTTTGGCTCTAATCAACCATGTAAGTCACTTTCCACCATATTAGAGTCACTTTGCACCCTATAAGAGTCACTTCCTCATATATTGATACAATTAACATGTTAATATCATGTACATGCAATTAGACATCCTTTAACCACCTCTTAGTACCCCTTTCCTAAAAGTCAATTTTGGGCCACATTTTGGCTCAAATCAATCATATAAGTGTCTTCTCACCATATTAGAGTCACTCTGCACCTTATAAGAGTTAGTTGCCATCATATATTGGTACAATTAACATGTTAACATCATGTACATGCAATTAGAAATCCTTTTAAAACCTCTCAGTGCCACAATCATACAAGTCAATTTTGGTCTACATTTTGATTCGAATTTACCATGTAAGTTACTTTTCACCATATTAGAGTCATTTTCCACCCTATATGAGTCACTTTCCACCATATATTTGTACAATTAACATGTTAACATCATATACATCCGATTTGACATACTTTTACCACCTCTTAATTCCACTTTCATACAGGTCAATTTTGTTCCACATTTTGGTTCTAATCAACCATGTAAGTCACTTTTCACCATATTAGAGTAACTTTGCACCTTATAAGAGTCAATTTCCATCATATATACAACAATTAACATGTTAACATCATATACATCCAATTTGACATCCTTTTACCACCTATTAATGCCACTTTAATACAAGTTAATTTTGTTCCACATTTTGGCTCTAATCAACCATGTAAGTCACTTTCCACCATATTAGAGTCACTTTGCACCCTATAAGAGTCACTTGCCACCATATACTGATACAATTAACATGTTAACATCATGTACATGCAATTAGACATCCTTTAACCACCTCTTGGTACCCCTTTCGTACAAGTCAATTTTGGGCCACATTTTGACTCTAATCAATCATGTAAGTGACTTCTCACCATATTAGAGTCACTCTGCACCTTATAAGAGTCAGTTGCCATCATATACATGCAATTAGAAATCCTTTTACAACCTCTCAGTGCCACATTCATACAAGTCAATTTTGGTCCACATTTTGGTTCTAATTTACCATGTAAGTCACTTTTCACCATATTAGAGTCATTTTCCACCCTATATGAGTCACTTTCCACCATATATTTGTACAATTAACATGTTAACATCATATACATCCGATTTGACATACTTTTACCACGTCTTAATTCCACTTTCATACAGGTCAATTTTGTTCCACATTTTGGTTTTAATCAACCATGTAAGTCACTTTTCACCATATTAGAGAAACTTTGCACCTTATAAGGGTCAATTTCCATCATATATACAACAATTAACATGTTAACATCATATACATCCAATTTGACATCCTTTTACCACCTATTAATGCCACTTTAATACAAGTTAATTTTGTTCCACATTTTGGCTCTAATAAACCATGTAAGTCACTTTCCACCATATTAGAGTCACTTTGCACCCTATAAGAGTCACTTCCCACATCCTTTTACCATTTATTAATGCCACTTTAATACAAGTTAATTTTGTTCCACATTTTGGCTCTAATCAACCATGTAAGTCACTTTCCACCATATTAGAGTCACTTTGCACCCTATAAGAGTCACTTCCCCATATATTGATACAATTAACATGTTAATATCATGTACATGCAATTAGACATCCTTTAACCACCTCTTGGTACCCCTTTCCTACAAGTCAATTTTGGGCCACATTTTGACTCTAATCAATCATGTAAGTGACTTCTCACCATATTAGAGTCACTCTGCACCTTATAAGAGTTAGTTGCCATCATATATTGGTACAATTAACATGTTAACATCATGTACATGCAATTAGAAATCCTTTTACAACCTCTCAGTGCCACATTCATACAAGTCAATTTTGGTCCACATTTTGGTTCTAATTTACCATGTAAGTTACTTTTCACCATATTAGAGTCATTTTCCACCCTATATGAGTCACTTTCCACCATATATTTGTACAATTAACATGTTAACATCATATACATCCGATTTGACATACTTTTACCACCTCTTAATTCCACTTTCATACAGGTCAATTTTGTTCCACATTTTGGTTCTAATCAACCATGTAAGTCACTTTTCACCATATTAGAGTAACTTTGCACCTTATAAGAGTCAATTTCCATCATATATACAACAATTAACATGTTAACATCATATACATCCAATTTGACATCCTTTTACCATTTATTAATGCCACTTTAATACAAGTTAATTTTGTTCCACATTTTGGCTCTAATCAACCATGTAAGTCACTTTCCACCATATTAGAGTCACTTTGCACCCTATAAGAGTCACTTCCTCATATATTGATACAATTAACATGTTAATATCATGTACATGCAATTAGACATCCTTTAACCACCTCTGGGTACCCCTTTCCTACAAGTCAATTTTGGACCACATTTTGGCTCAAATCAATCATATAAGTGTCTTCTCACCATATTAGAGTCACTGTGCAACTTATAAGAGTCACTTGTCATTATATATTGGTACAATTAACATTAACATCATGTACATGCAATTAGAAATCCTTTTACAACCTCTCAGTGCCACATTCATACATGTCAATTTTGGTCCACATTTTGGTTCTAATTTACCATGTAAGTCACTTTTCACCATATTAGAGTCATTTTCCACCCTATATGAGTCACTTTCCACCATATATTTGTACAATTAACATGTTAATATCATATACATCCGATTTGACATACTTTTACCACTTCTTAATTCCACTTTCATACAGGTCAATTTTGTTCCACATTTTGGTTCTAATCAACCATGTAAGTCACTTTTCACCATATTAGAGTAACTTTGCACCTTATAAGAGTCAATTTCCATCATATATACAACAATTAACATGTTAACATCATATACATCCAATTTTACATCCTTTTACCACCTATTAATGCCACTTTAATACAAGTTAATTTTGTTCCACATTTTGGCTCTAATCAACCATGTAAGTCACTTTCCACCATATTAGAGTCAGTTTGCACCCTATAAGAGTCACTTGCCACCATATACTGATACAATTAACATGTTAACATCATGTACATGCAATTAGGCATCCTTTAACCACCTCTTGGTACCCCTTTCCTACAAGTCAATTTTGGGCCACATTTTGACTCTAATCAATCATGTAAGTTACTTATCACCATATTAGAGTCACTCTGCACCTTATAAGAGTCAATTGCCATCATATATTGGTACAATTAACATGTTAACATCATGTACATGCAATTAGAAATCCTTTTACAACCTCTCTGTGCCACATTCATACAAGTCAATTTTGGTCCACATTTTGGTTCTAATTTTCCATGTAAGTCACTTTTCACCATATTAGAGTCATTTCCCACCCTATATGAGTCACTTTCCACCATATATTTGTACAATTAACATGTTAACATCATATACATCCGATTTGACATACTTTTACCACCTCTTAATTCCACTTTCATACAATTCAATTTTGTTCCAAATTTTGGTTTTAATCAACCATGTAAGTCACTTTTCACCATATTAGAGTAACTTTCCACCTTATAAGAGTCAATTTCCATCATATATACAACAATTAACATGTTAACATCATATACATCCAATTTGACATCCTTTTACCACCTATTAATGCCACTTTAATACAAGTTAATTTTGTTCCACATTTTGGCTCTAATCAACCATGTAAGTCACTTTCCACCATATTAGAGTCACTTTGCACCCTATAAGAGTCACTTGCCACCATATACTGATACAATTAACATGTTAACATCATGTACATGCAATTAGACATCCTTTAACCACCTCTTGGTACCTCTTTCCTACAAGTCAATTTTGGGCCCCATTTTGACTCTAATCAATCATGTAAGTGACTTCTCACCATATTAGAGTCACTCTGCACCTTATAAGAGTCAGTTGCCATCATATATTGGTACAATTAACATGTTAACATCATGTACATGCAATTAGAAATCCTTTTACAACCTCTCAGTGCCACATTCATACAAGTCAATTTTGGTCCACATTTTGGTTCTTATTTACCATGTAAGTCACTTTTCGCCATATTAGAGTCATTTTCCACCCTATATGAGTCACTTTCCACCATATAATTGTACAATTAACATGTTAACATCATATACATCCGATTTGACATACTTTTACCACTTCTTAATTCCACTTTCATACAGGTCAATTTTGTTCCACATTTTGGTTTTAATCAACCATGTAAGTCACTTTTCACCATATTAGAGAAACTTTGCACCTTATAAGGGTCAATTTCCATCATATATACAACAATTAACATGTTACCATCATATACATCCAATTTGACATCCTTTTACCACCTATTAATGCCACTTTAATACAAGTTAATTTTGTTCCACATTTTGGCTCTAATCAACCATGTAAGTCACTTTCCACCATATTAGAGTCACTTTGCACCCTATAAGAGTCACTTGCCACCATACACTGATACAATTAACATGTTAACATCATGTACATGCAATTAGACATCCTTTAACCACCTCTTGGTACCCCTTTCCTACAAGTCAATTTTGGGCCACATTTTGACTCTAATCAATCATGTAAGTGACTTCTCACCATATTAGAGTCACTTGGCACCTTATAAGAGTCAGTTGCCATCATATATTGGTACAATTAACATGTTAACATCATGTACATGCAATTAGAAATCCTTTTACAACCTCTCAGTGCCACATTCATACAAGTCAATTTTGGTCCACATTTTGGTTCTAATTTACCATGTAAGTCACTTTTCACCATATTAGAGTCATTTTCCACCCTATATGAGTCACTTTCCACCATATATTTGTACAATTAACATGTTAACATCATATACATCCGATTTGACATACTTTTACCACCTCTTAATTCCACTTTCATACAATTCAATTTTGTTCCACATTTTGGTTTTAATCAACCATGTAAGTCACTTTTCACCATATTAGAGTAACTTTGCAACTTATAAGAGTCAATTTCCATCATATATACAACAATTAACATGTTAACATCATATACATCCAATTTGACATCCTTTTACCACCTATTAATGCCACTTTAATACAAGTTAATTTTGTTCCACATTTTGGCTCTAATCAACCATATAAGTCACTTTCCACCATATTAGAGTCACTTTGCACCCTATAAGAGTCACTGCCACCATATACTGATACAATTAACATGTTAACATCATGTACATGCAATTAGACATCCTTTAACCACCTCTTGGTACCCCTTTCCTACAAGTCAATTTTGGGCCACATTTTGCCTCTAATCAATCATGTAAGTGACTTCTCACCATATTAGAGTCACTCTGCACCTTATAAGAGTCAGTTGCCATCATATATTGGTACAATTAACATGTTAACATCATGTACATGCAATTAGAAATCCTTTTACAACCTCTGAGTGCCACATTCATACAAGTCAATTTTTGTCCACATTTTGGTTCTAATTTACCATGTAAGTCACTTTTCACCATATTAGAGTCATTTTCCACCCTATATGAGTCACTTTCCACCATATATTTGTACATTTAACATGTTAACATCATATACATCCGATTTGACATACTTTTACCACCTCTTAATTCCACTTTAATACAATTCAATTTTGTTCCACATTTTGGTTCTAATCCACCATGTAAGTCACTTTTCACCATATTAGAGTAACTTTGCACCTTATAAGAGTCAATTTCCATCATATATACAACAATTAACATGTTAACATCATATACATCCAATTTGACATCCTTTTACCACCTATTAATGCCACTTTAATACAAGTAAATTTTGTTCCACATTTTGGCTCTAATCAACCATGTAAGTCACTCTCCACCATATTAGAGTCACTTTGCACCCTATAAGAGTCACTTGCCACCATATACTGATACAATTAACATGTTAACATCATGTACATGCAATTAGACATCCTTTAACCACCTCTTGGTACCCCTTTCGTACAAGTCAATTTTGGGCCACATTTTGACTCTAATCAATCATGTAAGTGACTTCTCACCATATTAGAGTCACTCTGCACCTTATAAGAGTCAGTTGCCATCATATACATGCAATTAGAAATCCTTTTACAACCTCTCAGTGCCACATTCATACAATCAATTTTGGTCCACATTTTGGTTCTAATTTACCATGTAAGTCACTTTTCACCATATTAGAGTCATTTTCCACCCATATGAGTCACTTTCCACCATATATTTGTAAAATTAACATGTTTAACATCATATACATCCGATTTGACATACTTTTACCACGTCTTAATTCCACTTTCATACAGGTCAATTTGTTCCACATTTTGGTTTTAATCACCATGTAAGTCACTTTTCACCATATTAGAGAAACTTTGCACCTTATAAGGGTCAATTTCCATCATATATACAACAATTAACATGTTAAAATCATATACATCCAATTTGACATCCTTTTACCACCTATTAATGCCACTTAATACAAGTTAATTTGTTCCACAGTTTTGGCTCTAATAACCATGTAAGTCACTTTCCACCATATTAGAGTCACTTTGCACCCTATAAGAGTCCACTTCCACATCCTTTTACTATTTATTAATGCCACTTTAATACAAGTTAATTTTGTTCCACATTTTTGGCTCTAATCAACCATGTAAGTCACTTTCCCCACATATTAGAGTCACTTTGCACCCTATAAGAGTCACTTCCCCATATATGATACAATTAACATGTTAATATCATGTACATGCAATTAGACTTCCTTTAACCACCTCTGGTACCCCTTCCTACAAGTCAATTTTGGGCCACATTTTGACTCTAATCAATCATGTAAGTGACTTCTCACCATATTAGAGTCACTCTGCACCTTATAAGAGTCAGTTGCCATCATATATTGGTACAATTAACATGTTAACATCATGTACATGCAATTAGAAATCCTTTTACAACCCTCTCAGGGCCACATTCATACAAGTCAATTTTGGTCCACATTTTGGTTCTAATTTACCATGTAAGTTACTTTTCACCATATTAGAGTCATTTTCCACCCTATATGAGTCACTTTCCACCATATATTTGTACAATTAACATGTTAACATCATATACATCCGATTTGACATACTTTTACCACCTCTTAATTCCACTTTCATACAGGTCAATTTTGTTCCACATTTTGGTTCTAATCAACCATGTAAGTCACTTTTTCACCATATTAGAGTAACTTTGCACCTTATAAGAGTCAATTTCCATCATATATACAACAATTAACATGTTAACATCATATACATCCAATTTGACATCCTTTTACCATTTATTAATGCCACTTTAATACAAGTTAATGTTGTTCCACATTTTGGCTCTAATCAACCATGTAAGTCACTTTCCACCATATTAGAGTTCACTTTGCACCCTATAAGAGTCACTTCCTCATATATTGATACAATTAACATGTTAATATCATGTACATGCAATTAGACATCTTTAAACCACCTCTTGGTACCCCTTTCCTACAAGTCAATTTGGACCACATTTTGGCTCAAATCAATCATATAAGTTGTCTTCTCACCAATATTAGAGTCACTGTGCAACTTATAAGAGTCCCTTGTCATATATATGGTAACAATTAACATTAACTCATGGTACATGCAATTAGAAATCCTTTTACAACCTCTCAGTGCCACATTCATACATGTCAATTTTGGTCCACATTTTGGTTCTAAATTTACCATGTAAGTCACTTTTCACCATATTAGAGTCATTTTCCACCCATATGGCACTTTCCACCATATTTGTACAATTAACATGTTCATATCATATACATCCGATTTGACATACTTTTACCACCTCTTAATTCCACTTTCATACAGGTCAAATTTTGTTCCAACATTTTGGTTCTAATCAACCATGAAGTCCTTTTCACCATTAGAGTAACTTTGCACCTTATAAGAGTCAATTTCCATCTATATACAACATTAACATGTTAAATCATATACATCCAATTTAATCCTTTTACCACCTATTATGCCACTTTAATACAAGTTAATTTTGTTCCACATTTTGGCTCTAATCAACCATGTAAGTCACTTTCCACCATATTAGAGTCAGTTTGCAACCAATAAGAGTCACTTGCCACCATATACTGTACAATTAACATGTTAACATCATGTACATGCAATTAGGCATCTTTAACCACTTGGTACCCCTTTCCTACAAGTCAATTTTGGGCCACATTTTGACTCTAATCAATCATGTAAGTGACTTATCAACATATTAGAGTCACTCTGCACCTTATAAGAGTCAATGCCATCATATATTGGTACAATTAACATGTTAACATCATGTACATGCAATTAGAAATCCTTTTACAACCTCTCTGTGCCACATTCATACAAGTCAATTTGGCACATTTTGGTTTCTAATTTTCCATGTAAGTCACTTTTCACCATATTAGAGTCATTTCCCACCCTATCTGAGTCA
>NW_027420394.1:0-7749 GCF_009905375.1 Apium graveolens
TCGTCAGATTTTATGAACAGTGTTCGTCGGGAAATATGAACAGTGTTTGGTGGTGGTGATTATTAGCTGAGATTGCTTAGGGTTAGTGGTGGCTCCTTTGCGCTATCGCTTCTAACCCCTTGCAATTTGCCTACGTATCCCTATTTATAGGGAATCAAGCCAACTTAGTTTTTGGGGAACAAGAAACCTAACGGGCTAAATTTTTTATCCCGAGGCCCAATGGGAAACCCACTGGAAACCGTCTTCTACTAGCTTTAGGAATGTTCGCCAATGAGGCCCAACCACAAAGGCCTAAGGCTCGTCCGCGGCTTCAAGACTTCACGGATAAGGCATCTCCCTGGCCAAGGATAACCCTCCGCTACCAGCCATTTCTCTAGTCCGTGGACGCAGGTATAGCCGTGGTTCACCCTAAATATTGGACGCATCCTTGCCCCCCCGATAAGGAGCCCCCACCAGATTACAGGACAAGTGATCCCAAGCTTTTGGGTGCAAAGTGCAGGATACTCCGAAGTCTCCCAACTAGGACAACCGTTGACTACAGAGACGGAGTTCCCAAAGCACACACCAGATTTTACCCCACATCCCCAATGAGGACACTCATTGACTACAGGAGGAGGCCTTCAGTCCAGGCATACCCCTGGAGGTCTCTGACCACGGACACCGCCTTTCCTGTAGATATGCTACAGGAATGAGTTCTTAATAGAGTACCTGCATCAAATAGGTTAGTAATAATAATCTCCACCTTCCTTGAATCTTCCAAAGAACTCGACCAAGTAGTCATGTTGAAGTCTTCACAAGGTCTTCTGTTCATTCAGGGCGCGCCCTAAGGCTCACGATAGGAAAGGATTCAATCAGGGAATTCCTCACCCGGGCACGCCTCCTCACTATGCTGAGGGCACGCCCCCTTATACATGGGGTCTCTTTGACAGTAACCTCTTCATCAAAATATAGGGCGCGCCCTTCATACACATAGGGCACGCCTACTTTCCTTCCATAAGGCTGATTAACCATATATGTTCCTTGATTTTAGGCATCTCTTCCTCAATTTTGACTATTTTATCAATCTTAATCTGAATATTGTTTATACCAATTTTTGGGCATAACATATACCACCTAATTAAATCTGCCATTATAATTTAATTGAGCCTAATATTAGGTATCCACTTATAAGCTGCAAGAGATCAAATTAATTAACTATGCATCACACATGAAATCTACATTTTATACTCTGTGAATTGCATTATGTTTTGAAGAGAACAATATGTTCAGACATATATTACCCAAAGGAAAGGGTCAGATCTGAGAGACTGAGGCATAGATAGACCAACAAAGTCCATAAAGGGTGGTGATCAGAACATTGAGAAACGGCATGCCCTCAACACTCTTTGTGTGTTTCACTTCAATCTGTCACACATAATCATGAGAGATTAACAGAGCAAATTAGCATTAGTACGCTTTTCCAAGAACATATTTGGTAATCTAAGTTATGCGCTACGTATGCTAATTTTTTACACACACGACAGACATTGGAGGACATACTTACCACACAAAAGCCTCAGGCACGTAAACAGCTAGACTAGATAAGAAGCAAAACACTCCAACCACCTTCTTTCTTGTCTCAAATGTATCTGCTAGACCAATCACCAATCCAATGACAAGTATGATGACCATCAGCTCAATCAGAAGTGCTCATCAGCTCAATTAGAAAGGGCTTTAAAGGTGGTTAGAAAGGGCTTTCAGGGTGAAATTACAATTTTTTCCTAAGTATCTCGCCGCTTTTTCATCTTTTTCACCACTGAAAGAATTGAAGGGGAAACAAGTTCGAATAAGAGTTCTGTTTTTTGTCCGCCATGCAAGTATTTAATTTTGGACAACACACACTGAAAGAACTGAAGGGGAAACAAGTTCGAATAAGAGTTCTGTTTTTTGTCCGCCATGCAAGTATTTAATTTTGGACAACACACACAACATCCAAACACACAAACACCCAATACACGTGCACGAATAGATTTACAAAATCACAGATACACCCGACTCGGTATTTTGCTCTAAAGGGTCAACTTAGGAGAAGAAATGAGATAATTATAATATGCATCTGTACCTATACTTCAGTCTTATAAACTACTGACATGAAATGCATATTGGGTGTGGCCTGTGGGATCATATTATTTAAACGAATAAGCAAAATGTGGGTCAGATCAATCCAGCCCAAAAACATTTTGGTGTGAATGGGCTGTGCAGTTAGATACAGAATACTACTGTAAGCATGCATATACTATACTTTTTCAGTAATATATGTGTTTGCAGCGTTTAATGGGAAAAAATCGAAATTTCATCGGCAGTGTGAGTCAATCTCTTGTGTAATAGGGTTTCCACTTGAAAACATATCATACAGCTACTTAATAATTGCATAAATAGCTAGCAGTTATGAGGGGTTTATCGATAAAAGTCACACTCAGTCCCATATACTTTCATACCAAAAGAAAGGCCCCCAATGCATGACCCTCAATTTAC
This sequence comes from Apium graveolens, assembly GCF_009905375.1. Lineage (NCBI taxonomy): Eukaryota > Viridiplantae > Streptophyta > Magnoliopsida > Apiales > Apiaceae > Apium > Apium graveolens. Next base: position 2,515 of record NW_027420394.1, read on the forward strand.
ACACTCCAAAACGGGGTTTCCTTTATAATTTATATACATACACTAGAAACGTAGTTTTCATTTTTTTTTTCAAACTTAATATAAATTCAAAACATGTATTTGGGGCAAAAACTTAACTTGGTCTTCCATTTTATTTTATTTTAAAAGATTAAAAAAGATATTTCAGTTATTGTTTTATAGAATAACGCTAGTTCAATTAGTGTTTTGCATCTTTTTTTTAAAAAAGAAAAAATTGATCCTCAAATGCTAGATAATGTTATGTTTTCAATATTAAAATGTTACTTTAAGGAGTATTTTGTTCGTATTTTATTATATATATAAATATTATAATATTTTAAACCTTGAGAATTGGTGAACCCAAAAATATTAAAAAGTGGACCCTAATTTAACCAATTTTTAAAATTTTAGAATTCAACAATCACAAATTATGTTTTAGAAATATTAAAAAACTAATAAAACGCACACCGATTTAAGATTTAGGATTTAGGTTTTAGGACCTAAACCCCGCAGCCTAAACCCTAAGAACCAAACTGTAGCCCGCAAGGGTTGGCTCAGTTGGTTAAATAGGGGATAACAAAGAAAAAAAATAAAGAAATGTGAAATCGCGTTTTTGGTTTATAGAAAAAATGGATTTCGAGATCCAATTTTGAAGTGACATTTGAGACCATTTTTTCCGAAAATGACATTGATAATTTTGAGTTTGCTTTACTTTTTTATTTGACAATTTTACTTTGCTCTTTAAATCTATCTATATCTATATATTTATATAAAGGAAGATCACGCGTGTCTAACGTGGCTCCTCCAAGATCACGCCCAATTGCTAGGTAATTCTACACTCTCTCTTAATTTATGTCAGCTATCCATTATTATTTTTCTCACATCTCAATAACACCCAGAGCAAGTCGTTAGTTTCAATTGAGTCACTGTGTGTGTGTTTTGGTATGACATATGTATATATACTCTGGAATTTCGATTTGTTTCGGGGAAATGTTACGGATATTTCGTTTTTGACATTTATATTTGTTGACTAGGGTGGTTTTGAATTAGGCTACAGCCTACAATGAGTGCAATGTGGAGATTTTGTGATCATATACTTGTAATGACAATGAATTCTGGTTGTTGTGTGGTTTTTCAACTGAATTTGAGTTTTTGTTGGGGCTCTTAATTCTGAAGGCAAGAGATGATTTTCACTTTTCCTTAATTCTATTTTTATTAGTTTTGAGAAGGGAATGTGTTTGCTGATAAAATGTGATATTTGATGCATGTGTGGCGTCATTGCGGTTTCGTGACATAGTTGAGAATGATCCATTTTGGGCTTCAGCTAACTAGAATAGTACTATTGAAGGGGATTTTGGTCCTTGTTCTTGGTTCGGAAACGAATGCTCTCAAGGACATGTCATAAGTTTGTGAGTGATTAGCTTGGACAGTGCTACTTTTATGATTACTGATTTCATACTTGTTTTTTGGACCTTTCTGATTCCAAACTCATCTACTCTATGTCTATGATCACAAGGGGAAAGCTGTACTGCACTTTCTGCTTCTCCCAAACTCCCCCAGTTCAGTAAATTAGATGTACGCTTTTGTTCTTTCTAACCTAAAATCTATTCTTGTATGTGTCAAGCAACCTATATCAAATTAGCAAGTAAGGGATTGGTATTTCTTTAAGAGTTGTGGATGTACACTGTTTCATGTGATGTTTCATTAACCCTTAACTAATCTAATGAAATAACCATATTTTAAAAAAGCGTACTGTTAAGTATAAAATGCCATAGGTCATATTAGCTTGTGGAATATTAAGAACTTCATGGCTATGTTTGTTTAGATTAATGATGCCTAAAATTGGGTTTTCTCTAATATGTGTTATATTTTATTCCTGAGCTATCCTATTGAATGGATTTTAAATAATTTTTGCAGAAAATGATATTCGAGAAGAGTATGGGATTGACTCTTCCTCCAGAAATGAAGTGCAAAGTGACAGAAAATAGTCCATGTGATTTATTTGAAGGATAGTGTATTGGCACAATGAGTTAAAAATTAGATATTGTTTACGTCTTTACATGAGCTCATAATCCTATCTGTTATAATATCTAACATTGATTCTTTATTCTGCAGGGATAGTTATTCATCTTGCGGAAGAATACTATATATAGAGATTATGCGGAAGTGTGCGGGTACCATTTTTATGCTATCATTATACTTAGTTTCAATACTTCTTTACTCTTTAAGTTTATGTGTATATATATCATTCTTGATGTGATCTGAAAATTTTATTGTATTTGATTGTGTGTATTTTTGTGGTATATCTGTATTCAGAAATTTTGTGTATGTTTGCATTCCGGGACAGTGTTCGGCTACACCTTCCTATTAGTTTTACAAAAACTTGTAGAAGCTCTAAGTGGAACACTTATCATAGAAGAACTTGAAATTCTTGACCACTTGAAGGATAAACTTAGAGAAGAAGCAGACACAAAAACTATTTTTACCTGATACTTGTAACCATTGAACCTTATGAATCTTATGTTGTACAAGTTGTAATTCTATCAAGATTTATGTATTAATTTTATTTTCCATCACTTTAAATTTGGGGTTAGTCTTGTTAACAGGCATGAATTTGTGTTAAGCAATCTTCTCACAAATTGGGGAAGATTGTTGTAAAAGATATGCATGTACTTCAACAAGACTAAGATATTTTGTCAACCCTAAGTAAGATGTATTGTTATCTTAATTTGTATTTTGTACTTGTAACACTTAAAGTCTGTAAAAATGTCAAATGAGCATACTGGAGCCTTTTTCTATAAACAGTGTCGAGCCTAAGAATTCTATCTGGAAGAAGATTAAGAAGATCATGCCTCAGAAGAATTATGAAGAAGCTTGGAGTTGAATAAATTTGTTTTAGGAAAAATACTCTAAGTCAAGATCTCTACAAGTCACAGATTTAATGTTATAGAGAAGTCATTCGAGAACTCCAGAATAACTTATAGAGAATTCAGAAAGCTTATAGAGTACTCAGAGATATCGACAAGCCAAATTGAAGACATGAAGATTGGAGATATTGACAAGTCATTTATACACTAGAGAACTCAGAGTTATCGAAAAGTCAACATTCATTAGAGAATTCTGAGTTATCGATAAGTCAAGTTCCACTAGAGAACTCAGAGATATCGATAAGTCAAAATTCACTAGAGAACTCAAAAATATCGACAAGTTATATTTAACTAGAGAACTCTGAGATATCGACAAGTCAAGAAGCCACTAGAGAACTAAGGGTTATCGATAAGTCAAAGTGGAGATGTGAAGACTAGAGATCTCGACAAGCCTAAATTCTCTTATAGAGAACTGAAAACCTCTACAAGCCAAACTAAATATAGAGTACTAGAGATCTCGATAAGGCAATATACTTATCGAGATGTCAAGTTTTCTTTAGACCTAAACTGGAGATCTCAAGGTAAAATCTTAAAGTACAAAGTTGCAGATCAGTTCAATATCCAAGATTAACAATCAACAAACAATCCAAATAACTGGATAGACAAGTTTACAAAAAGCAGCTTGAAGAATGTGCAAGATCAATGGTGAAGATTAACTGACAAAGGAAGAACAAAGTAAACACGGGGTGCCAAGATATGCTAAGCCAGAAATGGAAGATCTACTTTTCTATAAATAGAAATGACAAGTGACAATTTAGAAAAGCTAATAGCATGTCTTATTGTACACTGTGTAAACCAGCAGTTAACTAAGTTATAAAGTCAACACTGGTCCTTTAGTCAGTAGCAAAAATTTAGATAGCATCTTGTAACACTCTCAAGAAAGAAGCTAAGCTCTTTAACACAAAAGAGCCTAGAAAATTTGTTGCAAAACATTCTTAATTTTAATACAAAATTAAGTGAGTTTTGAAAAGATCAGTGTTCCTTACTCTTGCATGTTTTAATTTCTGCAGTAACACATTTCATTACAAGATTCAATTTTCAACCAAGCCGAAAGGATTCAAGAAAAGCTTAAAAACAGTAAAACACATTCACCTCCCCCCTTTGTGTGTTATTCATTTCCTAACAACATGCAATCATTCGAAACACACATGCATGCTCTAAATCAAGAACACAATTCAAGTTCATATCAAAGCTTAAAGAACAACTTTATCAATTAATTTATCACAAAAACCGAACCAAAATCTTGTAAAATCAAAGTCATATTTCAAATTTTCAAATCAAAACATGCAACAATTAAACATAGAGATTTGTTTTAGGAATCATAGAACTAAGACTTTGCATCACTGTTCACCACCACATCACCAGAGTTCATCGCCGGTGGCAGAGGTTCTCGGTGGTTCCCTCAACTCGAGGGTTTCCTTTCACGAAAACCACCACCGATTTATTCAAGAAAATCACAGCAACTAGTCATGCAATCATTTAGTAACAGTTTTCTGCAGAAAATCAATCACGAATTCGGATAAACAACAAGAACCGAGAGGGTCTCCTTCTAAATCAAACTCCAACACACACAAACACACACAGACATGTATGTATATATATATATATGATATGGGGAACTCAAATCTCAAACTAATATTGAGTTTTAATGGACGAATATTCGAGAGAGAGTAAGGGAGAGAGAGTGAATACCGAGAGTAGAGAAGAAGAGAGCTCGAGAAAGAGAGAAAAAGAGAGAGGACGGTGGGGAAAGAAAAAGGGGAAAGGGAATATATTATATATATAACATTTTAGGGCAAAATGGTAATAAATAAAATCCTTTCTTTTTTTTTCTTTCTCTTTTGATTTATGACTAATTAAAAATAATATATTTATTTCCATCTTAATCACAATAATTAAACTTTCCTTTTTTTAAGGCTAATAACAAATTTCGCACCTTATCACATTTGTTTAATTTTATAAAAAATGATTAAAGATTAATAAAATTCTTATTAATCATTTAAAATACCACGAGCGCAAATTTGAACACATATACATCAAATATCATGCAGACACAAGATCATCAAATAATTCATATTGGCACTCTAAACACTCTAATCCTTTTACATACGGGTTCCGTTCAACTCGACGACCCGACAACACAGCTTAATCTTAGCTGACTCATCAAAACTGGAACGAGTTACTTTACGCACCTGTTTACTATTATACAACAACGACACTTAGCCATAAAATCAATTAACATTTTATTTATTAATATAAATTCTAAATTACAAACACAAAAGTATACTTTATACACGATGCAAAATTCCTA